>NW_015387178.1:388300-389555 GCF_001527695.2 Protobothrops mucrosquamatus
GGCCAAACCCTAATTCCTTTTGTAGATTTGGTCCAAGTCATGTATCAGTTTGAACTACTAAAGAATGTTTGTGAAGTCATGCAATTTGATTCTAGATAATTTAGATGGAAGATATCCCTTTATTATTTCATAGTCCTTTATTGGGCTATGTTGGTGTTGCATGTCAAAATGAAACTGAAGTAGATGTACCTATCATGTGATGTAAATAAATCCTACCAGAAATCCAATCATTTAAATGAGGAACTTATGGTTTTGCTGTAGTTTAATTGTAGCAGATTATAAACATGGTTTTCGACTCTTTTTCACATATGGGGAATTGGAATATCTGAAACCAACAGGTCTCTAAACAATAGTCAGAATTTACAGAAACTCAGAGAATTGCATGATTAAGTAAGGCGACTGAAAAAATAATCTGCTTCATCAGAATTTTTAGACAAATATGCAGCTTTTGAACTTGCTAGATATAAGGAAGAAGTTGAAATGCTAATTTATTTCCAGGATTTTATTGTGTGATTTTTCATGCAAAAATATACCCAAGAATGCATAAATCAAGAAATATAGCTGAAATCTGTATTACCGTATTTTCCGGCGTATAAGATGACTTTCTAAACCCTGAAAATCTTCTCAAAAGTTGGGGGTCGTCTTATACGCCCAGTCGTCTTATACGCCAGAAAATACGGTACTTTGAAATTGTTGGCTTAAGCTCGTGGGGTTCCAATTGAGAGCGCGCTACTCTCCTTGGTTCACTGCATTGGCAAATGCAATCGCGACCCACGAAGTTTTGTTTTAAATGCGCCACGAGAGACTCCACCGGGACCGCTAAAGGAAATATTTTTTGGGCGTTAATACAGCACAAACAAGCGGTAAAGTGACGCCGCTCCTCTCCTAGGGCCTCCCTCCCCTCCAGCTAACTTCGCCGGATACCGCGGAGAGAAGCGCCCTCCCTCTGGCTCTCCCCGCGAGCCCTAGGGCAAGCGGGGGCGGAACCGAAGCAGCGATAAAAGTTAGGCAGAGAAGGACTGCCCAGCCGCGGCCGCCTTACCCGAACTAATCGCGGAAGCGGCTGCTGGCCTGCTCGCGCCTCCGAATTCTTGACTTACAACGTGGCGGGGCAAGGCAGGGCAGGGCAGGCATAGAAACCGCAGCAACAGCGCGGCCTACCTGGGTCCCTTCTTCCGCTGCAGAGGAGAGTCGCCAGAGAGGAAAGCGAGGGAGAAAAGGAATCGGCATTTTCCTCTGAGCTTCAAACTTGCCT
>NW_015387178.1:390929-430020 GCF_001527695.2 Protobothrops mucrosquamatus
AAAATACAGGTATAAATAATAATAAATTTGGGGAAGAGGAAAAGAAAGTAGAAGCAACAACAAAATCCAGAAAACACTACAGTGATGAGATTTTCAACAGATATCTAAAAGATGTAACAGAACAGGCCTTATGAATCATTCTTAAGTTGTGGTTTGAATAACATACCGTATTTTCCGGCGTATAAGACAACTTTCTAAAGCCTGAAAATCTTCTCAAAAGTTGGGGGTCGTCTTATACGCCCAGTCGTCTTATACGCCGGAAAATACGGTAGATATATTATTTCAGATTTTAGCTGAAAACAGAGTTGAACTCTGTTAGAGAAAATACTACTTGTTTCCAGTTTTAAAAAATTGCTTGTAAAAATGGTATTTGATAAAGAACATAAAAAAGCATTTGTCTTAAGTGAACTGCACAGATATATGTGGAAATACTGATAAAATCTTTAAAGCAGTGTTTGTATATGCTTGCTTACAATTCCCGTTAGCCATTTTCTGTATGTTCTTCATTTAGTATGACAGTGAAGTGAAAAATGCAAAGGAAAAGAAAATTGACATAACCAGCAATTGAAGGCCAAATATGGCTCTTTTAGGCTCGTGCCTTGGCATACATATTTTCCAATGAGACAAACCAAGACAGGAAGATCATTTTATTACAATTTATCAGAATATTCAGACAAAAGGGATTCCTCTCATTCAAAGAGGGAACCCGGATTTTAGCTTACAACACCTTTTATATTTAGCACTAGCTGTACCCAGCCACGCGTTGCTGTGGCTCAGTCTGGTAAAAGCATGTGTTGCTTTTATGTCCAACAGATGGTGCTGTTTTTCAAAAAAAGCATGTTTTTACCTGTCACAGGTGTGACATCTATATAATATAGGTATATAAAAACATGTGCGTATTTGAATGCAACGTTGTGTCAAAATTTCAAAGCAATCAGTGAAGAACTTTTGGAGATTTAAGATTTTGAACAAACGAACATTTACATTTTTATTTATATAGATAACAAAGAAGCATCCAAGAGGAAAGTTGATTGGACAGAATAAAAGTAACCTTTCCTTTGCATAGGAAATCAGTTACATGTGGTCAAGCATATTGCACATTTGCACCCCATAATAGACATGTTCATTAAAATCAGGTCTAATGTCAGAAGAGGCCATAAATTGTAAGGGAAAAAGGTTGTTTAGAGTTCACTAAAGAAATAAACCAGACCCCAATTTGTACTAACAAACTTTTTCTTATCTTCAAATAATCTTCAGCCTGTTTATCTCTTCAATTTAGGAATGTTAAAAAATCCTCTCTGTATTGTACCTGAACAGAGAAAATAATCAATCTGAATACTTATCTTTTCAGTTTAGGAATGTTAAAAGCTATCTAATCAATCCATACAATTATCCTACATTCCAGTCTGTTGTGGGAAGTCAGCCCCCCCCCCCCCCGAGAAGGAAATATTAAAAGGGCAGAAAAATGTATTTCCTCAAAGGATCTTAAAGAGGCAGAAAAGCATGCCCAGTTTTTCTTAATAGCCCCAAGTCTCCCTCCCCCAAGCAGAAACCAGCTCTGTAGAAATGCAGATTAAAAATCCATTCAGGAAGGTTGAAGCTAGAAGATTAAGAAGACAAAAACATTCAAAATCTACATACCCCACCCAAACTCTAAGACAGGACATAATAGGATTAACCCACAGATGCCAAAGGGTAACACTCAGACTAAGGTCAAAATACATGACACAGGAAATACAAAGCCTCAAACAGGAACAGGAAACAACCTCAAGAGCTCCAGAGGGTATAAAAACCCACTCCCTCCATGTGCTCTCTCTCTCTCTCTTTTTCCAGAGGCATCTTCCTGTCTGGCTTTCCTCTTCAATAAACTGCAACCTTCTTTCTAAAGCAATCACCATGTAGTTTATTCCCGGCTTGGACTGAACCCTGATGAAGACTTTTCCTTCAACACCATAATGGACCAACATTATTTTAAAAGAGAGAAAATACATCAAATTAAAATACAAAATAACTGTATTAGTTAACTAATTACATGTCATTTGTCTCTCACAGTGTACATATATCAGTCAGGTACCCAAGTGTATGGGCATGAGACAGAGATGCACACAGACAAGAAATTTCCATCTTTTCCTGTGAAAAGAAATATTGAACACCCAAACAACACATCAGCCTTACCTGAGGAGAATCATTGTACCAGAAATCAAAATATCTTCTGAAAACAGACTTTGTGAGCATGAGTAAGGTATTTTGCCAAGCTTTTTTTCATATTGCTACTTTATTTTACAAAATTCCATCTTTTGTTTATGTTTGTTTATGTTTATTTAGATTTGTATACCGCCCTATCTGCCTTACGGGACTCAGGGCAGTTGGCTCCAAACTGGTGTGAGACTTTTAAAATTACAAGGATTTCCTCCCTATTTTTATATTGTTTATACTATATCTTTCTTTTCCTTCTTTCCTTCTTTCCTTCTTTCTTTCCTTCCTTCCTTCCACAATTTTTTTTCAGTGTTTACAGTTGGACACTGATGGAGGAATGGAGTTGCACTGAAAATTGATGATAAAATTACTTAAGCTAAGACTGGGAATACTTGCTGTTTTCCTGAATGATTTGAAACAAGTGAAACAAGCAGGCTTCTCTGAAATTGTAAGTAAGTAGGAGTCGCTAAACAACAGAAACACAAAAAGGAAGGGAAGAAAAAGAAATGAAAAAAAAGTAAAAATATTTGTATACAGTAGCTTCCCCAATTTCTGTCGTCTGCAGCCAACAGCAGAAAATATTTCTGAATATATCAAATTCTTCACCAGAGAGAAGCATTTTCTTTGATAAGAAGAAAAATGTATAAAGCAAATTGTCTTTTACCAAATATTTTTAAATCAGGAAATGTTAAGCTTATCACTGTGAAACATATGGGTGGCAGATAGGATTGTGAACCTGTGTTTTAAATCTTAATCATGCATGAACCATTATGACTTATCCCTTCTTCTGTGCCTCAGAATAAACAAATCATAGCATAGATCAGTGACAGATGAAAAATATATCCCTCCTTTGATAGAAAAAAATAAAAGAAACAATGTGCATGATACAGTCAGTATTAAATATATAAATATTCCATTATTTCAGCAAAAAGATAACACATTTTCTGGGAAGTAAATGTTACAGAAATTGTAAATGAGAACCTGCAAATCATTGGCTGATATCAAAGAGTTTTTAATTGTTTTTAAAAATATATTATTAATATTGGTGGTTATGGCAAAACCCCCAATTGCCTGAACAATTAAACCACTGATGTGCCCNCCCCCCCCCCCAAATTCTTGATGCTACTTAATCTCCCAGAAGGAAACCCCCATGGACACAATATAGTTTTACCAGTAAAGAAGGAATTACAATACAGAAGTAAAATGGGACCAATGTGTTACTATATTTTAAACAAATAAAGGTAAAGGTAAAGGTTTCCCCTGTTCAGTCATTTCTGAGTCAGAGGGCGGTGCTCATCTCCATTTCTTAGCTGAGGGAACCAGCATTTCTGTGGTCATGTGATCAGCATGTCTATTTGCCAAGGTGCATGGTTTAAACAAATAAGGGGAATAAAAAATAATCCCAAACAAATCCACAATGCAGATACTCCTCACTGATTCCAATTTCGCTAGAGATACTATATCTAAATGGCAGTAGAACAAGTTTTCCCTGCAATCTAGTAATGGCAGCTGGAGATAAATGTTATATTAATGGAGATAAATAACAACTGTCTGTTATGACTTGGGTTAATGTACTTTAACTTGCATGCATTCATAGTAACACCTTGCCTGAAATAAAGACAAAAAATGACATATCCTGAAGGACTCAGTTATAAAATCATCATTTAAAAAAAGCAACATTTAGAGCCAATTGGCTATGGAAATTGATTGCCCAGTCTTTAGAACTAATATATCTGGGCTGAGAAAATTCATATGAAAACATTGATGGCAACAAAGAAATACAGAAAATCCTATGTCAAATTTTGCTCCAGGGTATGGGTAGTAAAATTCATACAACTACACAGCAAGCAATGATCTCCTGGAAGTAGAATTATCTGAATAATCAAAGGAAAGGTTGGGCTCTAGGTTCAGAGCTGTATATAGAGCTTCTCTTCTCTATTCTGCAACAAAAAAAATTAGAACAGATTTCTAACCTAATGTCCCCCAGCTGTGTTAGACTTCAATTCTTAGAATTCCTTATCCAATACATTTGAAGAATACTGTGGGACTGATGAGCATCAGCATTTTCTGAAAGTTAGCCCTTTCATTCAGAGAAATCACTTTCCTAGAAGTATATATGGTTATTTTAAAGTTATACACTTTGTAAATTTCAAGGCATCCTAGAATAGCAATTCATCAATGACTAAGGGATTTATATTTTTTGTTTTGGTTTAAAATTGTAGAAAACTATCAGAGTTTTTCTCAAAGGCAGTTGAATAATGACATAAATAAATAAATAGATTAATAAATAAATAATAAATAAATAGATAAATAAGGCAATAAAGATGTAAATGAGACATTTCTGTTTGCCTTTGTCATGTTTGCAATAGTATCTACTCTTAGCAGCACAAACCTTTTAGAAACAGGATGGATGAGACGAGTCATTTTTTTCCTGCTACATCCTTGTTTTCCTAAGGCTGATGGATTGTGATACAGAAAAATGCAATGTATAATGTAAATTATAGCAGGTTTAACCCCATAATAGGGTTAAAAGTAAAGAAACTCCTCAATCCCATATTCTCCCTCCCCAAACCCTTGAAGGCCCTGGCTTTTTATCCTCCAAATATTTTATGTGGCTCCAACTACCAAGTTGTTATGCCTGATACAGATGGAATTCAGCTTGCTTTAAAACTAAACGTGAATATTATGGTCATTATGATTATTCATAGATCTGTTTTGCTGTTATCCATTTATTGTTAACTTGATTTTTTTCTTTACCCTGACAACACAGTACAGATGGAATGAAGGTGACTTCCTTAAAGCTATGCTGTGCAATAGAAATATATGTCAAAGGAGTGGTATTTTTTCACCATCTTCAGCAGGGGTATCAAACTCGATTTCACTGAGGGCCACATCAGGATTGTGGTTGGCCTCAGGGAGGGGGCGTGGCTGGGGTGGGCATGGCCAGCTCAATGTCACTCATGTCAGGGGGCATCTGTGTGGTCTGGGCGGGGCTGGGGGTATCCATTGTCTCCAGTGGAGGAAGGTGAGACCAGGGCGAGTGCCAAACTCTTGTCCACCAGAGGAGCCTTGCTGTCCCTATTAGGCCACACGGAGAACCCCTGGACGGTGGCACAGGTTGCCCAGAGCACTGGGCAGTGGAGGGCAAGCACCCATCCCGATCCTCAAACTCCCAGGGCACCGGGACCCCACAGCCCAGCCCAGCCCTGCTTCCCCAAAGAGGTGCCCAAATGCATTTACCTCCTCTTCAAAGGTGCTGCTACTGTGCTCGCTCTCCTTGGCCAGGTTTCTCATGGTGCGTGCGGGTGGGCAAAGTGTGTAGGTCAGAGGGGCCCCCACTCCCTCTCCATTTGAGGAGACCCGGCTTTGTAACCAAAGCATCCTCAGAGATAGAATGGGAGACCACGAGGAGAGGTCAGGAGGAAGGGAAAAGGGGATGGCAAAAGGGCAGCAGGGCTGCTGGTGGCCAAGTGCTAAGGCAGGACTTCCCTCAGACCCTCCCTCCCTCTTATTATAATCCCCTTCCTTCCTTCCTTCCTTCCTTCCTTCCTTCCTTCCTTCCTTCCTTCCTTCCTTCCTTCCTTCCTTCTTTCCTTCCTTCCTTTCTTTACTTTTTCTTGCTCTCTTTATTCTACTTTCTTCTTCCTTCCCCCCTTTCCTTCTTTTTCCTTCCTTGCTCTCTTCCCCTCTTTCCTTCTTTTTTCTTTGTCTTTCCTCTTTCTCTTTCTCCTTTCCTGTCCCTTCTTGGATGCTCAAATGCAAAAAGGGAAACATTTCTCAATGCCTCCTTGCCTTGTGATCAAATGCCACTTTTGCTAGTAGTTTGTGGCCATTTAAAAGATTGAGAACAAACCAGGCTGTTTATCCCATGCTTGCCTTTAGTGGGGTCATCCACAGATAACAGTACAGCAAAACTGTCAAAACAGTGGCTCTGATAGTTGATCAGAGTTCCTCTGCTTTTTATGTGCTTTAGCAGAGGTAGGTTAGTTGCTTTTCTATTAACACATAATTCTTAAAAGGGCTCTCTTGTAGGGACCCTACCATGGTCTAATTCAGACTGGAAATATAGCAAAGGAAAATGTTTCCTCCCACTCTGCTTTGTCCTATTTTCCCCACTGGGACTGGCTGTTTGCAACACACAAGGAGGGGATACTTTCCTAAGAGCTCACAATTCAAGAATACCAATGTTAACTTGGATTGCCAACAAAGTTCTGTCTGTGACAAAACAGAACACAAAATTGCTTTCTCCTTTGAACTGGGGCATCTCCAACCAGGTTGCCTCTCCTTCCTTCCTTCCTTCCTTCCTTCCTTCCTTCCTTCCTTCCCTCCCTCCCCGACTCCTTCCTTCCTTTTTCTTCCTTCCTTCCTTCCTCCCTTCCTTCCGCATATGTTTGTGTGTGGGGAGGGGTCTCACCCCTTGCAGTCCCGTGCCCTCAGCAGAGACCTTTTGCGATGGCAGGTGGCAAACTAATGAAAGCTGTTTTTTTGGAGTACTTGTTTCTTTTTCTCAATGTGCCACCGATCGCATCACGCCCTGCCCCCCTCAGCTCCCACCCCCAGTCCCGTGGAAGGCTGCAAGAAGCTCCCATTGCAGCTTCTCTTATCTCACGTTCTTTTCCTCCCCAATGTCACAGTGTGGGGCTGCAAGAGGTGAGAAAAACCCCCGTGCATGTGCACACACACACACACACACACACACATGCGCAGGTCTGGGAGAAGTGAGCTGAGAGCCACACAGAGGCCCTTCAGAAGCAGAGGCAATGACAGCGGGAGGAGTCAAAATGCGAAGCTTCTGCCTGGAGCCTCTGGCAGCTTAAAAAAAAAAATGTACGGACCAGCGGCTTCCCTTTTTGTCCACCCCCCCCTCCATTGCCTCCATGTTTGGATTGACTCTACACCTGCTGAAAGGGCAGTTCTGCTTCTGACCTCCCCCCAATGCCGGAAGCTGCATGCCACCACTGTTCACCTTCCACGTCTCTCCGAGAGCCCCTGCGATCGCCTATCGCCGATTGCATACTGGCAGACAGAGCCCCATGGCTTAAAGGTTCCATTCTGTCTCCTTCACGCTCAGGAAGGGGCGAGTGGAGGGGAAGAGATGGCAGCATTGTCGGTAGCCGTGCTGCCACTGGCCATGGCTTTCCCACTGCAGGGGTGGGGTGGTCCTAGTGAAAGGAAAGCCTTGCAGGCCATGAGGCCAGGCTGGCGAGCAGGGCATGGAGGCGTTGGTGCAGGTGCGGTGCTGATCTATAACTTGGTGTGGAATGTGGTCAGCCTTAGATGTGCGGAGCTGCCCTGGAGCCAGCAAGCACGCGAGAGCCCGCGTCCTGGGTGAAAGGGAAGTGCTCCGAACGCACTCCCTAGAGGGCAGGCGGGGGCAGTCCCTCACTGACTTCAGGGCAGTGTTGTGTATCTAAGGCTGACTGCGTTGTAAATCAGCTCCCGGGTTGGGCCGAGGCATTGTGGGCTGGTCTTTCGCTGTTTCCAGGGTAGCTCTGCGGGCCAAATCTAACCACATGGCAGGCCTTGTGTTTGATATGTCTGATCTTCAGGAATCAGTGCTCATTCTGCATGGCTGATACTGCCCCTAAATATTTATATAAGATGAGGAATTGTTATTTTCTAGTTTAAAAGGATTACAGATGATATTATTGGTAATGGCCTGCTAAAATCTGCCTTGCAGTTTTGCAAAAGTTGTCTTCTACAGTACAATGGATTTTAATACTATAATCCTTCTTTGGAATCTGAGTTTCTACTGTTGCCCTAGAGTCTAAACAAAGTGATTAAGCCTTTAGGATATTTTCATAAGGAATTATTCTGTACTAGTGTTGGCTACTCAGTGTAAGAGTTGGAAAACTACCATAGCCAAAATTGCAAGTAAAGTTCTGTTTCTTGAAACTATTTATTTTTTCACCACAACTAAGGAAACATAGCCATATCTCCAACCATGCAGAAAGCTGCCATCTGCACATAGACTCAGAAGATATGCAAGTCTATGAGGAGGACATAGCTCTCATGTTTTGAAGCACACATCAATGGAACTTTTGTACATATTAGGAAAAATGTATTCCATGAACATATTTAGTAGTCTTATGAGAAGATAATAGATATTCTATGATCTATTATAAATCCAAAGTGCTAGAGATGACATCTGGGAATAAACTCCTTATGGATAGGAAATCACGATTAACTCTGAACTCAGTTGATTTATGAAGTGGCAAAAGTATAAGCCAAATGTTAGCAGCATGGTGCTGCGAGATTAGGTGGCATCATTGCCAAAACAAGCCTTCTCCAGCCAAATGACCTCCAGGATATTTCAGGATTATAGTCTGCACGGTTGCACCAAATTTTAAAAAAATCTAGCCTTTTTCGATTTGTTGAATTGCGTGCATCACTGATTATTATGGAAGTTGCATAGTGTCCATTTTGGAGAGTCTTTAGTCTAATTTAACTTTGAAAATACAGGAATGTGGAGGAGTAGATGAATCTATGAATCCTATCCCTTACTAAATTTGGGATTCCTGTCACCCCCAGAACTATGTAAACTGGAGACCATGTTCAAGCTGCAGTCTTCAAAAAAGACTTGCAGCTTTTGTTACAAAATGCCCGAATTGTATATTTAAATGCAATGACTAAATATAATCAATAAACAGATTCAATTTCAGCAAAAATTGAAAGGTCAATTGGCACCTGGATACCATTGGAGTCTACTTGCAATGAAGATGCATTAACTTGTATTTACACAGTTGTCTTCCAAAGCTGCTAAACGCAAATAATGCATATGTGAAGATATCCATAATTCATATAATTCAATTGCTTCTTCATGATTAAAGATGGATCATTCAAATATGTTTCAAATAATATTTCACTTGAAATTACTTGTATATTTTGGTTGATGATCTTATGTCCATTTCCCATAATTATTGTGAATTGGGTAGCCATATAAATCTATTTAATAAATAAATATTTTATAAATTGGAGATGAGCCCAGTTATAGTGCTTTGGGTGCTCATGAAGTTTTCATCTGAAAAAAGCTGCTTAACTAATATCAAGGATGGTACAGTATATTAAAATATCTTTGAAAACTATCATCACCATCAGCAGCAGCAGCCAAAAAATTAAGAAATATTGCTTATCTCTTTATGGTACAGTTCTTGACTGCATACAGCCATAGGACAAATTACTTTGTTGAGTACTTTCTTATTAAAAAAATCAGCAGGGTGGTTTCCTGTCATTTTGAACCAGGAAGTAATGAAAATTGCATTGAAGAGTTTGAAACCTGCTGTTTGGTATAATTTTTTTAAAATGCTTTAAATTATGAATAGTGAACAACTTATCTAAAAAAAAATTGCTGGTTTTTTGGCTCAGTTTTTTTAGACCAAGTACATGTGTTATATTTCTTTAGACTGTTATCTTTAAAATAGATTTGAAGTTGAGTTGCATGCATCATGGCTATTGACTATGAAAATCTTTTTAAAGCCAAGAACACTGACTTTATTTCCAAGGAATTCTGTCTACGCTTAGTATATTTATCTACTATTTTGGACCCATGTATCTATTATCTTGATTTACAATTCTCAGGGAAAGGCAGGATAGATGGTTAATGATGACCAATACACCAAATAGTTAAAATCACTTTGTTGATATTAAATGTATTCATTGCAACAGAGCAAAACTGGTTCTTTCTTCTGCACATTAGAAACCTTTGAAGATAAGTGGTGACCTGAATCTTGTAATATACTCTTAGATATTGCTTACAGGTCTTAGAATACTGTACTTTGATCATATGCATTACATACATTATACTATTCTGTAATGTATCTTGTGTTCTCTTAGCATTTCTGACTTCAGCTAATAGTGGTTATGCAGTAAAGCAAACTATGATTAAACCATGGCTTAACACAATGTGTGACATCAGTTGCAGAATGTTTTGTAGAAGTTCTGCTTCTCCCCATTCATTCATGGCCAATTGAATAAACATGCACAGAACAAAAGGAACAAAGCAGCACATGATTATTGAAGGTTGATTTAGTTCATTTCATTTTTAGTTTAATACATTGGTTACTTACAAAAAGACACAGAGATTCAAATGTTTGTTTCAAGATACTTTATTGTTGAACCAAGACGACATGAAAATCACATAGAATGTAAAGGAGCAGAGAGCTTTAGACTTACATTTATTCAGTGCTTTTTTTGAAAAAAAAAAAAAAGTGCTGGAACTCACACACGTCATACAACCCGCCTTGCCTACTCTACAAGGTTCCATCCAAAAAAGGTGCCAGAACTCCGTTCTGGGCTGTTCTATGAGAAAAAAAGCCCTGCATTTACTATTGATTTGTAAACTGACCTATTTCACATATAGTTCTTAATCTTATTTACAAATGCAAGTCCTCAGTGGGGTAAACTGTTCTGCTTCTTCTTTGCTTAAGAGGAAGAACTGAAGCAAAGAAAATAATTTAATTTACATTTACTACAGAGAAATAGCATTTTAGGTATGGTCATTCTAATCTAAGCCATTTAAGGACTGACTATCCTTGAACTTATATGAATTTATATAGTAGCAAGTAAGGTTTTGTACAAAAGGAAATACAGCTGACTCAGGGTACCATCACTGAATAGTAAAACTAAGATAGCCACAACTTTATCAACTGTAGACCAAGGGAGACCATTTAACACTCTTTCATGTTTCAGAATAGATGGCAAACGAACATAGTAGACAGCAGTGTTGCAAGAGTAATTAAAAAATAAAAGACAAGCTGATGGTTGTGGCAGTGTTACTGAAGCCCCCATACAACACTTCTGCACATGTGTCAACTTTCACACATGCAGAAAGCAATGGGGTTTTTATTGTGTGGCTGTGATCACCATCCAGGCGGTTTTCCCCTCATTCTGGAGATATGGAACATTGTTTTCATCTATAGTAAAAGTGGTGTTTTCATCTATACTTGCAACATCCAATGAGGCAGCAGTTAGAAACGAACCACTGGCTTAAAAACTGGTGTTGTCGACAGAACTCTGGCTTCCTAGACCATGTCTGTGTTACCTGTATGAAGGGCACCTGGCAAGGTATGGACTGCACCTCACAAGAACTGGAAAGAATATATTTGGAAAACGACTTGCTCATCTTGTCAAAAGGGCTTTAAACTAAAATTGAGGGGGGAGGGGGGCCAATCTTCACAACCTTGAGAATCTAATTCCAATGATGGAAAGGATAGAAATCCCAGTTATAATATAGGAGATATAAGAAACATATCCAAGACCCATAAAATGCATATACACTAACATTCCAAGTTTAGGGAACAAATTGGATGAACTTGAAGTATTAGTACACGAAGGCAGGTATGATATAGTTGCCATTACTGAAACCTGGTGGGATGAAACTCATGACTGGAATGTACTGATAAAAGAATACAAACTATTCAAAAGAAAGAGACCTAACAAAAGGGGAGGTGGAGTTGCATTATATATAAAATATTTCTACACAAAACCAAGGATGAAAATCTCCTAGAATCCATATTGGTCAATACAAAAATTGCTAAAGGCCACCCAACCAAGCAGAAGAAATAGATGAACTCTTTGCTAATAAATTAACAAATGTATGTAGAAAACATACCATGTAGTATGTAGTAATGGGATACTTTAATTATTCTGATATCAACTGGGACATAGACTCTGCAGCAATTGGGAGATTGAACAGATTCCTAACCAACCTAGCTGACAACTTTGTCATCCAAAAGGTAGAGGACGAAACTAGAGGAAAAGCTACACTGGACCGAATTCTTACTAATAGAGAAGAAGTGACAGAGGAAATTGAAGTTGCCAGAATCAATATAATGCAAACACAAGCAATATAATATAATCCAACTAGTGTCTTAAACTTTAAAAGAGCTGATATTAACAAACTCAGAGAGAGCCTAAGAAAAAAAATCCATGGATAAAAATCCTAAAGGGAAAAAACAACTCACGTAATGTGGGAAACTCTGAAAAATATGATCATAAAAGCCCAGTCCAACACAATACCATTGAAAAAAGAAAAACAAGAAATCCAAGAAGAAACCAGCAAGGCTGTACAAAGATCTTTCTGGTAAACTGAAAGACAAAAAGGATAAGTATAAAAAATGGAAAAAGGGACACATAAATAAGGCAGAATATCAGCAGATAGCACGAATTTGCAAAGATGAGGTCAGGAAAGCAAAGGCTCAGAATGAACAAAAACTTGAACAATGGGCCCCATCCAACAATATGAAATTTAATGCAGAGAAAAGCAAGGTTTTACACCTATGCAGGAAAAACCAAAGGTACAAGTAGAGATTAGGTGAAACCTGGCTCAAAACAGTAACTGTGAGATAGACCTTGCAGGCCTAGTGGACAATCACTTAAACATGAGCCAGCAATGTGAGGCAGCAACCAAAAAAGCTAATACAATCCTTGGTTGTATAAAGAGGCATAGAATCAAAATCACATGAAGTATTAGTACTACTTTATAAATCCTTAGTAAGATCACACCTGTTTTTGTAATGGACACATTACAAAAAAGAAGTTGAGACTTTGGAAAAAGTGCAAAGAAGAGCAACTGATTAAGGGCCTAGAGAAAAAAACATATGAAGAATGGTTGCAGGAATTGGGTATGGCAAGTCTAGAGAAAAGAACGACTAGGGGTGATATGATAGCAGTATTCCAGTATTTGAGGAGCTTCCACAAAGAACAGGGAGTCAACTTATTTTCCAAAGCACCAGAAGGCAAGACAAGAAATAATGGATGGAAACTAATAAAGGAGAGAAGTAACCTGAAATTAAGGAGAAACTTCCTAACAGTGAGGACAATTAACTAGTGGAACAGATTGCCTTCAGAAATTGTAGGTGCTTCATCACTGGAAGTTTTTAAGAAAAGACTGGACAGCCACCTATCTCAAATTGTATAGGGTCTTCTGCTTGAGCAAGTGGTTGGACTGGAATCCTCCAAGGTCCTTCCAGCTCTATTCTGGTTGAAGGTTGCATTTGACAGCCAGCAGAGAAAGGAAGATTCTCATCTGCAAGTTATACACGAAGCCAAGAAATTGTAAGTTATTCCACATGTCACTGCAGAAATGACCACCAATTTGACAGGAACCCAAATGGGACAAACAATGCTATGCAAAATAAGTAACTTGCAAATAACTTATTGTTTTACTAACTGAAAACTATGCTAAAATATATTTGACTTGTACAAAGCTCCAGCTTTCTAATGGAATTGATCATCCTGAAATTATGATTTAATTGTCAATTTTATATCAAAACCTCACAAGGTGGAAGCTTCCTGATCTGTTGCTTTGTTGGTGCACATTAAACAATGACAAACAGAATTAGCTTAATTACTTTGAATTTTTCAAATAAAGCTCTAAACCATGAAATTTAATGAATCTAGGTTCTACAGAAGGTAAAGTCTAGGCATTCATGCCATTGATGTGAAAGCAACATTTATCTTGGGATCAACAATTTAGTTTATGGCTGTAAATAGGTCATCAAAAATAGTCAAAGTGCAGTAGAACTAATACAAAATATCTAATTGCACAAATAACAATAATTTTACAAAATTAATTCTATGCATTCATTTTTGTAGACATTTTCTGCTCAGTCCACACAGCACACATACCTAAATTTTAATCCAAACAAATAGGCTGGATATACTTCTACAGTAACATGGCTCTTATCCCTTTAAGACCTATAAAGACAGAAATTCCAATAGTGCATCTCTGTCCTCACCATAATTAGATGGAAAAACAGTACTTCTTAAATACTTTTGAATTATGGGTTTCTTAACAAGCCTGAAGTGATATCCCTTCTGAAATACAGGCCTTCAAGGCTTAATGGTTTAATAATCATACCTCTGGACAGTAAAAGTTATCATTTTTTGAAGTTTATCTCTTACTAGATTTACCATACACTACATTCCTAGATTTTAAAATTCATTATAGAAAAAGAAAAACCTAATCCCTGCCCAGTTTTGAAATTTATCTAAACATTAAACATTACTTCAGAATATTCTGGGTTATATAAATTTATTTGCTTCTTTATGTACCCAGTATCTCAAGGCAATGAACAGAAATTGAATAAATGGCTATTTTGTTCTTCTATAAACTCTATAAGACATACTTGATTAAAAGTCTCATCCCTGATAATACAGTCTCACTGATTCTATACAGTGATGCAGCTAAGGGCCTAGGTTGATGGGACCCTGCTGTGTAAGCTTTCTTCCACCGAATGAGAACCGTATTCAAACAAGTTCCTCCATAAGGCTACCTCCTAATTCACTTCAGAGGAAATAGTAGTAAGAATGCAAGGTATACCACTCTACTCTGCTACATGTAACAACGAGCTCCTCCTGAATGTTTTAAGATTAACGCATATTCTTCCCACTGAGAAGGAACAAAAAGTTAATAGCAATTAACTTTAACCTTCAAGATTTCCATGTTCTTAAAAAAATCAGAAAGTTTTCTATGACTTTTCTTTCAACATTAGATAAAGGTGTGGCTGCTACTGCGAGGATTATGACATCAGTGTAGGAGGAAAACTTAAGAAGATGGCATGAAAGGCATGTCCGAGAATGCTGGGTTTGTGGAATTAGAGTCTGATTTTTTTCGGGGTGTTTTCAGGATGCTTTCAGCAATTACAGTCTCATTGGGAAACATTCTGACTTTTCCATTTTGACCTGGTTTAGGTTCCTTCACAGGTTCAAGAAACACCACCTTTTTGCCACAGCTAGCTTTCTTCTCATCTGCTGGAAGTTTGAGGGGTGTGTTGGAGGTTAGTATGGATGCATTAGATGTGCTACTTTGGTTCAGTTGCCTTTTCCTTTTCTTTGACTTGCACTTACAAGGACAGGGTGTCAAGTAGAGGTAAAGAAGAACCAAAATAATACTGGCTACACAAGCTGCAAGGGTTGTAAAAGCAGTGTTAAATGTTTCATGAGAGTAAGATTTGTCCACTGTGAAATTGCTGACATTTATTCTTACTTCAATTGTTTCATTCAATAATCTTTTCTTATTTATTGCAATGCAGGAATAAAGTCCAGCGTCTTCATACTGAGCATCATCTATTTCCAGGCTTCCATTATGAAATACTTTGAACTGTTCAGTTGTTTTTCCTGGCTCTAAAACTTGATTATCTGGGCTGATCCAAATAAAACTAGTCCCAGCATCACTGATTTTGGTATCACAGGGTACTATAATCCTCTTACCAATTTGTGCTTCATGAATAAAACCAAAGGCATGGAAAGAACCATTAATGGTGCTTTCTGAGCAATTTAAATAATTGTTCTGCAATAAAGGCAGTTTTTGGGAGTCTTTATTGCATGTGTATTCAGTCTTGAAGTCTTTCACTGAAGTAAAATGTCGAAGATACCAGAAGTTCAGCATGGAATAAAGTATGCAGTCACAATGAAATGGGTTCCCATGAAGATAAATTCCACTTAAGTGTCGGGCTGGTACTAAGCTCATGCCATTCATTGGTATTGACTGGATCTGATTGTAAGAAACATCTAAGAACACAAGTTCTGAGAGCTTGTATTTCCCAGTATAGAGTTCAATTGGGAAGCGTGTGAGAGAGTTGTAACTTAAATACAGCTTTTGCAGGGTATGAATTCCTCCAAAAGCAGCAGAATCAACCTTTGCAATATGATTATTATAAAGCAACAGAACCTCCAGCATTCTCAGTTCCTGAAATATAGGACTGCCCAGTGACTTCAAATTGTTGGATGACAGGTCTAGGTACTTGACATTTGGAATAACTGAGAAGCTCCCAATAGAAATACTGAAAATGTTGTTATGATTGAGGATGAGGGTGTTCAACTTCTCAAGCAGCATGGGTATCCAGTCTTGATCCAAAACCCCAATTCTGTTGTGACTCAGATCGAGTCTTTTTATGTGCTTGAAAAGAGCTGATGGCACCCTTGAGAGGTTTCTGCTGGTGCAGCTCGTAATGTCACTGGCACAGATGCAAGTGGTGGGGCACATTAAAGAGGCACTACAACATACACTTACAGTGAAGATTAAGAGGTAACCCAACCTCTTGTAGTTCCCATGAAGAGAGAGAATACTGTGCCAAACAGAAGACATGACTGAGCTTTAGCTGTCTTCTAATTTTCCTTGCCACCCTTTAGGCATGTAGGTCACTTTGTACCAATCACTGTTAGGACAGAAAGGGAGAGAGAGAGATTTTTTTAAAAAAGGATATTAATATATAAAAGCATTCAACACTTTACCATATTCACCAAAATGAAGTTGCTCGTAGATTTATGATTACTTCTTGTTGGGATTAATGGATAGGCAACTAAAAAAGAAACACAATTATTTTTATATACAATAGTACCTTGGTACTCATTGTTAATTGGTTCTGGGAGGCATGATGAGTACCAAAAACAATGAGTAGCAAACAAATTTTTCCCATAAGGAATAATGTAGTCAGTCACAAGGCAGCTGACAGAAAAATTCTAGCTTGTGCATTGAGTAGCAAACAAACTATGAGTATCGGGACAAATTTTCACATCAAAATGCGTTGAATACCAAATTCAATGAGTTTCAAAGCAGTTGAGTACCAAAGTACCACTGTATTATCACTGCTGCAAGACTATTACTCTATATGCACAAAAATGAAAAGACTTTGAAATACCCAAAATAGAAGAATGGTTGATGAAGACGATGAAAGTAGTAGAGATGACAAAATTAACTAATAGGTTTAGGAAAGATCAACTATTAATTTATTAGTTACTGGAAACCCTTTATGGATTTTATTTGCTAAAAAAAATAAAATGAGCTTGTGATTTATAGGCTTGTCAATTAGAAAGGATAGAATATAGATGGAAGATGGAAATTACGATGTAACCTTAGAGAGAGAGGGTAAAATATAAATGCATTTATAGCCATATCAAAAAGACTGGAAGCTGCTTCTTTAAAATCTTTTGTTTTTTTGTTTTTTTCTCTACTTTTTCTTTTTCTACTTTCAGTTACTATTTTTCTGTATTTTCCTTTTTCTTTTTAAATATTTGTATTGCTTTTATCATTAATCTTTTTTAATAACAATTAAAGTAATACCTCTATAGTTGACCACCTCCCTACATTGACCATCTCCCTAAGTTGATCTAATTTTCGTAGACCGGACATACACTATATGTACACAATAGAAAGCCAACCTCTCAATACTGACCACCTCTATAAGTTGTATCTTGATGCACCTGGACCTTGATACACACAGTATTAATTTACTCTCTATAACTTGATCGGTTGTGTCCAGTCTGCACCAAGGGCAAGAAAAGTGAAATGCAGAATTGGTACCAATGAATTTATTTCAAGAAGAATGTAAAAGAATATAATATTTTTGATTTGATTTGGCAGTTTAACAATGATAAGTATGGATTCATTTCGTAATACAAATTGCACAAAAACTTAATTTTTTTTACTTCAAATTTTTTTCCTTTCTCTTTTTCAGGATTGATAAAAAAATAGAAGTGGTAAAATTAAACAAATATACACACAACACAGATATATGTGAGCCATTTTACTCATTTAACCTTGTGGTGGCCATCAAAGCAAAACACCAACAACAGTGTGCCATTTACAATGGATCTAACCATTATGAAAGAAAGAAGTTTTAAAGTGTAACAAACAATGTTTAGGTGCAATTACGAAGCAGTCATATGAGAAAGAACTAGATTTTATATTTTTGTCTTTTTTCTATGCAAGTTGAGCCACGATGGCAAAAAGGAAGAAACTGAAAGAGCGGACATTGAAGAAGGTTGATCTTTTATGCTTTCTAGAAAACAAAAAAAGATGGCAGAACATTTTGGTGTCAGCAAGATGACAGTAAGCAATACCCAAAAAGATAAGGATGAGCACCTGGAATGATAGGATATAGAAGGTGGAGATTTACAATAGAAAACGAGGCTTCCGGTTCTGCGCAGCTAGCGCTACAGCCGAGGGATCAAGATGATCCAAGCCCTATGGCTGATTTCTCTGTTTGGGGATCCTAAATGGGCCCAAAGCCACCCCGGAAAGGTGGCAAGGAAGGAGGGAAGCCCCATCAATCCTGGGGAGATGGTGGTTGATTCGGACATCTGGGGAAAGCTCTCCAAAAAACCGACAGAAGAAAGGCTAGCATCATTCGTGACTCTAGTCCAAGTTACATGCAGCCGAAGTCAAAAAGCACTAAACTAAGCATGATTGTAAACATCGTGCATGAACTGGGTAAGAATATTGATTTTCTCTCTTCTACCTGACTGATTTCCTGAGAAAAAAAGAAAAAAACCCAAAAGGAAAAATCCTCCAAAAGTGAGAGGGGTGTGTGTGTTAAATGATCAGAAAACAAAGAGAGAGAGAGATCATGTCAAGCAGACAACTGAATATAAACTAGTGCAGACTCAAGTGGAGAAGGACTTACAAGAAACATTGAACATGGAAAAGATAACTTGTACTCTAAGATCACAAAGTAAATTTGAGGATAAGGAAAAAGATTTGACAAAATGGATTGCTGAGCTGTTGTGAGTACCACAAGAAATGGGGAGACAAGGGATGATGAGAGAAATCTTCAATGAATATGAAGGGGCAAAATCCTTTTACAAAGACATGATATTTGATTTGCCTATTATATCCACAACATCTGCAAGATTATGGAAAGGCTCTTTGATTCAACGGAATATATTGATTGGGAAAAATGCTTGGCAAAAGAAGAGGGCTAAAGTGAGAACTGAGGAATTAGATCAGTGGTAGTCAACCTGGTCCCTACTGCCCACTAGTGGGCGTTCCAGCTTTCATGGTGGGCGATAGGGGTTCAATCTGAGCCGTTTAAATTTTCGGATCCATCGAGCCCTCCGATTGGCTCACAGAGCTTTCCAGCAGGCGCGGGGTGTTAGCCTCAGCTGGGCAACCCCCCATGGAGCTCTCGGAGGCCTGACAGCCTCGCCGAAGCACGCCGTTGTCGCGAGGCCCCCGTCGACTTTCTCGACGATCCAGATCGCAGCAGAGGCTGCGCAACGAGATAAAACCGCAAGTGCCTCATTTTCGGCTCCAGAGGGTGGAAATTAAAGACACAACGAACAACAAGCTTCCCCTCAGGGCCCCTCAAGGCTGGGAAGGCCTTGCCGAAATACAAGCGGCCGCTAATTTTGGCGCGGCCACCATTTTGAGAGCCGCACAGAGCCCTCAGTCATAGAGATTTCAGGCATCTCTGACAAGAACCAGGCTCTCTTCATCCTGCTGTGACAGGCACGGATCGGGGGCAAACCAGACTCCACTGGGCATTCCCTCATGACCAAGATAGAAGCCATAAAGGCCTTCTATTCATTCCTGCTTGCCCAGGACAGAAAGTCGGTGGCGCGGCTGCCATTTTGAGTGAGCACGTGCCTACAGCTTCAAACAAAATATTGTGAGTCCATGTCTCAAAAAAGGAAATATGCTCGTGGCTATTTGCCAGAGTATTGAAGATGGGTTTCATAGAATGTTGTAAATAAACAACATCCAATGTGTTTATTGTGTCATAAAACATTATCCAATGAGGCAATGAAGCCAAGTCGATTGCGAGAACATCTTTCTACAAAGCATCCAGATGATAAGGACAAGCCCATTGAATATTTTCAGGAAATATATAAAAAATTTCAAAATCGTTCAATAATTGTTGCATCATTTAAGAAACAACATGCAGTGAACGAAGATGGATTAATTGCCACTTATCGCATTTCACAATTAATTGCAAAAAGTGGTAAAAGCTATAATATTGGAGAAACTGTAATAATATCCTCTATAAAAGAATTTATTTCAACAGTAATGCATCAGGATATACCTAAAATTTAAAAATGTTGCCCCTAAGCGATAGCACAGTAAAGTGACGAATTGATGAAATGGCAGTTAATGTTGAAAAAAAACCTGATAAGTATTCTCCAAAACTCTTCATTTTCCATGCAATTGGATGAGTCTACCACTGCAGATAATAATGCTTTATTGATGGCCTATGTATGTTATTTTGATGAAAACAATACATTACGAGAAGAAATCGATAAGCGTTATTTAGAGTAATGTCTATGTTTTCCTAATAGATATAAATTATGACACTTTAGTATGAAATGTTTTTTATTATAAGGAAACTTATTATAACAACGTACGCGATGACTACCTCGTGGTAGTTACCATCCAACGATAACACCTAAACAACGAATTTTGAAGGAAGAAGTGCCAAATGTTTTATGTATTCATTGTGTGGTGCACAGACAACATCTTGTAGGAAAACATCTAAGTACAAGTCTCCATTCATCATTAACTATAATAATTCGAGCCACTTTTAATCGGATCAGATTTAATCGGATCAGATTTAATCGGATCAGATTTAAATATTTCTTTTTAATTAATTTTAAATGTGTATTGTATTTTTGTATTTTATCTGATTGTTAGCCGCCCTGAGTCCGTAAGGAGAAGGGCGGGATATAAATGTAATAAAATAAATAAATAAATAAATAATAAATAAACAAGATCAAATCCAAACCAAAAAATGATAGAATGTTTCGACAGCTTTGCCAGGACAATAATGTAGATTTTATTATGTTACTTTTGCACACAGAAGTTCGGTGGCTGTCAAAGGGTACATCTTTGGCTCGTTTTGTAGCATTATATGATAGTGTCATACAATTTTTTGAAAGTAATAATGACACCAATCTGTTTCAACAGTTAAAAACAGTAAAGAATGATGCCTTTTATTTGGCAGATATTTTCAAGAGATTTCATGATGTCAATCTGCAGCTTCAAGGAGCTAATAAAACTCTTATAGTTTGCCAAAGTATTGTGTCATTATTTATTGACAAACTTGAACTACTTTGTTATAATCTATTGAAGAGAGAATTTCATCAGTTTCCTGAATTATCATCTATAAAAGATGATGTAACTCCAGAGGATATTGACAGATTCAGTAGCCACCTCAACAAACTTAAATTGGACATGGAAAAACAATTTGAAGATATTTTGAAATTGAAGGTGTATGACTGGATGAAAAATCATTTTACCGCAAATATTGAAGAGGCTGATACAACTTGCCAAGAAGAACTGTTAGAAATTAGATATGATGAAGAAAGTAAACATAAATTTGATAGTGGTGGATATGAAAACCTATGGCAAAGTAAAAAAAATGCCTGTCTTATATCCAAATATGTGGAAAATGATATTCAGTTTATTGATACCTTTCCCTACCTCATATCTNCCAAAGAAAGAAACCGCCTGAATATTTCCGAAAGAGGAGACCTTCGTTTGTTCCTTACAAAAATTGAGCCAGATATCCAGTATTTAGTTTCGCAGCATCAGCCTCAGGGATCTCATTAATAATTTAATTAATTAAATGTAATTTCATCAGACTTCCTGCTTCTATATATGCAAAGTATAAATAAAAAGATAGATTTAACAACAGTAAGTTGTTTTATAAAGATTTATTCTGCCAAACTTAGCAAAAGTCCAACATAAAGTATTTGGTAAGTAATTATTATTATATGCTTTAACTTGCTATAACTCTGCTTTATAAATTTTATAAAGTAAAGTTACTTCCCTACTTTATAAATCACCATTACTGTGGAACCGGTGGGCGGTTAGAAAATTTTACTACTAACAGAGATACAAAAGTGGGCGGTAGGTATGAAAAGGTTGACTACCCCTGAATTAGATGATGGGGTGTATCAGAGGGAATATTTAAAAATTAAACACTTGTTTGAATATGGCTGAAGAAATAGAAAGATTTTAGTTTAAGAGAGATGAACCCTCCAAGTAAGACAGTATTTTTTCTTTTCTCTTCTTTTATTTTGTTTTTTGATATGAGAAATACAATGGAAAAGAAGAAAAACCTTGCTGAATGAAGTCAATGAAGCCATGTTACATTGGTTCAAACAAATGAGGGTTGCTAACACCCAAATCTTTGGGCCAATGATCCAAGAAATTATTAAAAAGTTTGCAAAGGAGCTCAAGGTATCAAATTTCTAAGCATCAAGTGGTTGGCTTGAGAAATTTAAACTGTGACATGAGATCTCCCAGAAAGTATTGGGTAGTGAATCTGATGGAGTTCTAGAAGCTGTGAAGAGTTCATTGAAAAGTTTCTGGACTTTGCAACTGGCTTCAAAGATGACAACATCTTTAACGCTGATGAGTGTAGACTCTTTTTCAAGGTGATGCCTGACAGGAACCTCGTTATGAGGGGTGATAAATGTAAGAGTGGAAAACTTTCTAAAGGACATTTCATAGTTCTGCTGTGTGCTAGTTTAACCAGAGAGAAGCTAAAACCATTGGTGTTTGGTAAATCGGCAAAGCCACGTTCATTCAAGAACCTGCAGCCCAAAGACCTTCCCATCACCTGGAAATCTAATAAATGTGCATGGATAACTAGTGCCCTATTTGAGGAGTGGATAAGAGGTATAAACCAAGAAGAAATGGTCCAGTACATTCTCCTTGTACTGGACAATTATCCTAGCCATTCCCAAGTGAATCCTGTTACAAACATAAAACTGAAATTTTTGCCTCTAAACACTACTTCAAAAATTCAGCCTCTCGACCAAGACACAATGAAAACATTCAAAATGCACTACCAAGCTTCTGCAAACCTATGGTCCGTCTGCAGAAGCAAAATAATCCGTTGCACCACATTGCATCAGTTATGCTCTGGATGCTGTTCTCTGGATTACTTCTGCTTGGAATAAAGTTCAGCCTGAAACAATATAGAACTGCTTCAACAACTCAAGTGCAAGATGTTACAACCCTATTAGACAGCCCACCTCCCATGGTGGAATTCCAGGGAGTAGATTTTTAAGATTTTGTTGCAATGGATAATGATGTGGCAATCTGCAATGAACCTGATCCAGAAGCAATTTTCCAATCAGTATTGACCAAGGTACAACCCAGGGGAAAAGTGCTGGAAACAACTGATGAAGCAGAAGAATTAAGTGAGAAGGATAAAGAAATTGCAGATATTTCGAAAGAAGACAATGTCAGTCATTTGATAATGCAGTTAAAGTCATTTGCCGTGGTATTCCAAGTGGTATAGCCAGTGTTGAGAATGCTTTCTCTGCTTACCTTCAAAAAAAGAATAAGACTAAAATTGATACTTTTTTCAGAAAGAATGAACAAACCACGAGAAAACAATGCATATGTAAATATATTGATTTTGTATGATACAATATTGTATGAATGATTTTCCTGTGTTTTCACTATGTGTGTTTCTGTATGACATTCTCTAATAAAAGCGGTACAATAAAATGAGGCACGTGTACATATCAGTACAGTTGTTCCTTATGATGACCACCTCCGTATATTGGCCACTTTCCTTTGGTCCCTTGAGTGGTCAACTTTCAGAGGTTTTACCTATATTTAAAAAGTTTATTATCACATTTTTTCCCTATTACCCCCATCCTTCACTCCCATGGAAAAATAGGCAGAAAATAATTATACAGCTAGTCCTCACTAAGCAATTCCCTTACTCATCGATATTAAAAGTTACTAACAATGCTAGAAGTTAGCATTCAACATGCTAAAATGAGGAAATCTACCTGATGATGTCAGAAATTGCTGTATTCTTATAGAAGGAAAGTATTAATGTGGTGTCTCAGAAATGGGCCAATTGGGCCAAATGTGTGGGCTTGGTGTTTGAAATGCCAACCACAAAAAGTTGTAGTGCTCGATTCACTAATGCACATCCTGGAATGGTAGTCAACTCTCACGTAAACTGAAATAAAATGTTTCTACTAGTGGTGAAATCAAGTTGATATGAAAGTAGGTTTTAGTTTGGTAATAAGCAGATCACTTTGGGAAGATATGATCTTATTTCCCCCCCTACATTCTTTATGTAGTTCAGCTGGAACAACGAGACTCAGAATTCCCATTCAGCAGAGCTCATAGACACTTTTGGAATTATAACCTAGGCTAGCACATTTCAAGACAAGAATTATTATAATTGTTATTATATACTAGGTCAGTGGTTTCTAATCTTTGATCTAGGAATCACAGGTAGTCTACAAAAATTATATAGGTAGTGTCTCATGAGAGCAAATGAATACATAAATCTAAATAGCTCACAAGGGCACCGTTCTACCATGAAATCTCATGTCAGTTTCCTTTTTTTAAAAAATTGGACATTTTAAAGAAAAAAATATAAAGTACAAAAGAGAATATAAAAAATAAATTGATATAATACAGATGAACAAGTTAGGGATTTAAAAATATCATATATCATATGTATTTCTAATATATTGTTAATTAATTATAAATAGGTAAATATTATGTATATATATTATATATATTGACACGTGTCAATATAAATCACTAAATGAAATTATATATTAATTTCAATGAATACTACAAAGAATCTATTTTGAATATCTCTCATGAAACTGAAATATAAATTCTATGCATAAGTAAATCCAAATTTTAATGTGATACTATTAAAGCCTAATGCAGCAGATTTATTTTTAAAATACAAAGTTAGTCTAGATACTGAATCCTCTGAAGTGGGTCATAATAAATAAAATAACAACTGAAGTTTACTTCCATTTCTAGTTCTTTTATTGAAGGAATCAGACTGTCAGAATCCAATTATATTTCATCTCTAGTTATCGACTATGGAAAACCCATTTCTGCCCTCTCTGGATTCTGTCATACTACGAAGGGGAAGGGGGATGAGCAAAGGGGTTTTATGGCTCTCACTTCCTTCATTAAAACTTCAAAGGGACTGAATGTGGATCTCACCAAAAGGACTGACCATAACAATATGGTCATCAGCTTTCATCTACTACTCTCTGAAGTCTCTCTTCCGCCGGCCGTGAAAAAAAAGGGGGTGGAAATGTAACGCCTGGGATTGTCGCTGGAAGGACGGTGGGGTGGGGGGCTGCTTGGGAACACTTAAAATCTTGAATGGTAGGGGTGGGCCCTCAGGTCCTGTCTAGAACGCCTGCAACCACCTCCTCTTAATAAAGATGCCTGTTGGAAGAAATATTCCAAGAGTTCTGTCTTCTTAAGATGCAAAGTGGGGTGGGTTCTTACACAGACAACTTTTCCAATGAAAAGCAAATAGTTATCATATTACAAATCTAATTCAGTTTACTTTGATGTGATACATGATTTGATGAAGTTTAACAAGAATTTCATCAGTTAAAATATGAATTCAAGTTTTTAAGATTTGTTTTATCATTGTATAATTCATTTTCCAGAGCTGTTGTGCTTTTCAGTACTATCACCCAATTTGAAAAAAAAGATGACCTAACCATTTTTTTCTAAGTACAATACTTCAATGCTGTTTCACTGAAATGAATGAATTTAATGCTGTTTTATTGAAATTCTCACTGTTGTATCTCTATTCTACATTCAATTTCTGATCCATTTATTCATACAATGTTTGATCTCATTGGGTTCTGAGCATATTTTACCAATAGTCTATAAATAAGGCCTAGTGAATTTCTAAATTATTCAGCATTGTGAAGTAAGTTTCAAAGAGTTTCAAAATATTCTATCTTTGCCTTATTAATAATTAAATCTTCACTGAGCAAATTTATTAGATGTTCCTTTTTGTGAAATCTTACCAAAATCTTACAAAATCATTAATAAGTAATGTATTGAATATACAAGATAAATAGAGCAAAGAAATCAGTCCGGTTTCTCCCGTTATATTATTATATATCCAAACATAAAATAACAATATGAAAGAACACAGAATTAATGATTTTATAAGTTTTTGGCATTTAAAAACTTGGAATAAAAGTTCTGGTCTTTTTTAAAAACATTTACTACCTGATCGAGGCAGGAATATGACATATGACAATCCCCTGCATTTAATAATAAAAGGCTTATGTCAAAAGAAAGAAATAATAATTTAAAATTACTTCAATATAGTTGTTCCCTATCATTCAAAAACAGGATGTTAGAAAATAAGTGAGGATCTCACATAATAAGAAAAAGCAATGGTATGCTGGTTTTCAATTCAATAATATAGGAGGATATATTAAAGACAAAACAGAGGGAATCAATTTTTCCATTTCCAACTACTCAGATGTTCTTCTCAATGATAAGATACATTCTACTTACTAAGAAGAGCATACTGTTTTATAAGTAGCATTTTCATTATAGCAAATGTGCTTTGATCCTTAATGTATTGTATCAGGCGCTTACAGGTAAAACAGGATCAAACTTTTTTAACAAAAATGTAGTACAGTTATTACTATTATTTAGCATTTAAAATTATAGCCTGATGTACAGTCTGATTGGTTTCCCTAAAATTTAGGGAATGGTAAATTCATGGTTATATATTGTTAAATAGGAATCTTTATTTGAGAAAAGACTAAATGATTCATTTCTCTCACAGGGACATCAAAATACCATTATCAAGGTCTAGACCAGGGCTTTTCAACCAGTGGTATGCGTACCACTGGTGGTACATTGGCACATGGCAGGTGGTATGTGGCCCTGCCCAGCCCAGCCCAGCCCAGGGTAGTGGGGGAGGGAACGAGCCAAAGTGGCGAAGCACAGGACTTGCAGTGAGAGTCCCCAGGAGCTGCAGGGCTGCTTGGGGTGAGGCAAAGGCCCCAGGATCGGCACTTCTGGCTCACCTGGAAGAGAAAGGAGGAGGAGGGGGGGAGGAGACAAAAAGAAATATAAAAGGAGGCAGTTTGGGCGGGAGAGGGAGAGAAGAAAAGACTCCGGAGAAAGAAGCAGAAGAGAAAAGGCTTTTCTCACAGAAGTGGTGAGAGAGAGAGAGACAGAGAGAGGAAAGGATTTTGGAGGAGTGTGTGTGTGTGTGTGTGTGTGTGTGTGTGTGTGTGTGTGTGTGTGTGTGAATGGGGAGGATATTGGAGGAACGTGTCTGTGTGAATGGGGAGGATATTGGAGGAACGTGTCTGTGTGAATGGGAAGCGCCGGGTGAGCCGCGCTTTGCAGGATGAAGCAGGCGGACCTATGCTGGCAGGCCCGTCAGCATCAGGAAGGCTCCGAAGTAGTTCTAAAATCGATGGGCTACTGCTGGGGAGGAGAATCAAAATAGGGCAAAACAAATGTAGTCCATAATGGTTTATTGATTGTCAAGTTTTTCTTGGGTTTTCCTGGGCTATTAAAATCACACTAGCAAGGTCTGTACCGAACATTTGGCCGCAAACTAGTCAACTGGATTTTAGCCTAGCCCCGTGGTGGTGAACCTATGGCACGCGTGCCACAGGTGGCACGCAGAGCCGTCTCTGTTGGCATGCACGACATTGCTGGGCTGAGCTGCTCCCTCCTCGCAGCTCGCAGCTCTCTGTGCATGCGCAGTGTGGGAATAGGCACGAGGCTATAAAAGGAGGAACTTTTGGCGGGAGCAGCATTTGTTGCAGACAGCGAGCAAGCAAGCACAAGTCGGAGCGGACAGCGAGCGAGCGACAGCAACAGAGTGGTAAGGGCGGGCGGTGGTGGGGGTGTGTGCCTTGCC
Organism: Protobothrops mucrosquamatus; assembly: GCF_001527695.2. NCBI lineage: Eukaryota > Metazoa > Chordata > Lepidosauria > Squamata > Viperidae > Protobothrops > Protobothrops mucrosquamatus. Next base: position 418,556 of record NW_015387178.1, read on the forward strand.
TCGGCTTGCCTCAGCCTCATGGCAGATGGCAGCAGCAGCGGTAAGGGTGGCCAGCGATGTGGGTGGGGGTGCCTTGCCTCAGCTTGCCTTGACCTGCCTCACCCTTGTGTGCAATCGCAGCAGCAGCAGTAAGAGCGGCCAGCGATGGGGGGTGCCTTGCCTTGCCTCGGCCTCGTGTGTGATTGCAGCAGCAGTGGTAAGGACGGCCGGCAGCAGTGGGGGGGTGCCTTGCCTCGGCTTGCCTCGGCCTCATGTGCGATCGCAGCAGCAGCGGTAAGGGTGGATGGCGGTGGGGGGTGCCTTGCCTTGCCTCGGCTTGCCTTGGCCTTGTGGCTGACGGCAGCAGAGCGGTAAGGGCGGCCAGCGGTGGGGGGGTGCCTTGCCTTACCTCGGCCTCGTGGGTGATCGCAGCAGCAGTGGTAATGGCCATGGAGGGCGCGGAGTGCGGGGGAGCCACCTCACCTCAGCCTTGTGTGCGATCGCAGCAGCAGCGGTAAGGGTGGCCGGTGGTGGGGTGTCTGTGTGTCTTGCTTTGCCTTGCCTTGGCCTCGTGGCCGATGGCAGGAGAGTGTAAGAGCAGCCAGCGGTCTGAGGGGTGCCTTGCCTTGGCCTCGTGGGCAATCGCAGCAGCAGTGGTAATGGCCGTGGACGCGGAATGCGGGGAGCCACCTCGCCTCGGCCTCATGTGCGATCATAGCAGCACCAGTAAGGGCGGCCGGCGGTGGGAAGAGGTAATGGTGGCAATGGTGTGGGGGGGCGGCCTGGTGTCTGAAGCTGCCTCAGATGGCCGTTGGCCTCAGCAGTCCCAATGAGGCAGCATTCACACTCATCGGCTGCCCAGCCGTGGGGTGGTGGCAATGGTGTCTGTGTGTGTGTGTGGGGGTGGCCTGGTGTCTGAAACTGCCTCAGCTGGCCACTGACCTCAACAGGAGTCCCCCCTTTGTCTGCAACCAGCCCCTGTCCCAGCCTCGCCTTGCCCCATGGCAATGGCACCCCTGTCCTGCCCCCTCCCTTGCCTCACCTCACCCTGCAGGACGAGCCTCCTACCCACTGCCCCACCTGCCAGAGAAACCCTGGATCTCCTCCAATCCTGCCTGGCCCCCACAGGCATCCCTCCCCAGGAGCAACATCGAGATGGCCACACACCCCTGGCCACGCCCACTCATGCTGCCATGACCATAGCCACGCCCACTTAGTGGCCACACCCAGTTTGGGCACTCAGTCTCTAAAAGGTTCACCATCACTGGCCTAGCCCCTTGTGCAATCCTAAACCACATTCTGGAGATAAGAAGATGTAGTAACAGGAGAGAGCTGCAAAATTGATTCGTTATTTATTCTTGCCTTTAGCAGAAATAATTACATTTTTTTTAATAAACTTATTGGTTTTTAAAACATAAATCACATAATAGTTGATTAACAGTGTGTTTGCCTGGCTTACATTTACAAAGGAAAATCGTCAACAATTAATATCTATAATCCATATATTCACACAAATGTTTCTTTTTTCTTTTCTTTTTTTCCCATAGATATTCTCTCTGATAGTTCCCGTCATCAATATTCTCAATTTTCACTTTGATATTTAAATATTTTCCCTTTAATCAGTATCATGCTTGATCAATGTGTTTCGTTGAATCGGAGCGTTTTTCCCTCTATTTTTCCCCAACCAATCATACAATTTGTTCCAGATTTCATAGTAATCTGTTTCACTCTTATCCTTAAATTCTAACGTCAACCTATCCATTTCAGCACAGGATAAAATCTTATTTATTACCTCTTCTTCTGAGGGTTTCTCACTGTCTTTCCATCTCTGTGCAAAGACTAATCTTGCTGCTGTTAGCATGTATAATAATAGGTATAAGGATCCTTTATTGTATTTATCTTTAGAGATACCCAGCAAAAAGAGTTCTGGTTTTAGCTCAATGTTCTGCATTAGTATTTCTTCTAACCACTGTTTTATTAAATGCCAAAATTTTTGTGCTTTTGAACATTCCCACCACATATGGTAATAAGTCTCTAGCGATTCTTTACATTTTGGTGAGGTCTTTTTGTCCATTTTGGCTAATCTCACAGGGGGAAGGTGCCACCTATAAAACATCTTGTATAAATTTTCTTTGTACGCAGCAGCTAGTGTAAGCTTCCTATTCCTTTCCCATAAATCCTGCCAATTATCTAAGTCAATACCATAGCCGAAATTTTTACTCCAAATTAACATTGTGTCTTTTACTTGCTCTTCCAACATATCCCATTCCAATAAATATTGATATATCCTTTTTATCTCTTTTTCCTCCATTCCTAATAAACTTTTATCTAATTCTGTATGCTCTAATTTTATTCCACATATATTCCAGATATCTTTTTTAATATCTAATTTTATTCCACATATCTTTTTTATCCTTCATATATTGTGATTGAATTTGAAGGTACGCCCACCATTCAAGTTCTATCCCTTCTTCTAATAACGTTTTCCTCGATTTTAATTCTCCTCCTTTGTCCAAGATGTCTTTATAAGTGATCGCCTTTCCTGATTTTGTGAAATTTGGATGTATGAATATCTCCAATGTGAATACCCAATTAGGGATTTTCATGTAATTACGTTTTTTAATTCTACCCATACATCTAGTAGTGCCCGTCTGATGTAATGTTTGTGGAAGTACTGGTAAGCCTTGTGCTTTCCTTCCCAAAAAATTGTGTGCCACCCTGTCTGCATATCGTGGCCTTCTAAAGCTAATAATCTCCTATTTCTCAGATGTATCCACTCTTTCGCCCAAGTAAGCGTGGCTGCTTGATAATATTTTTTTCCAATCTGGGAGGCCAAATCCACCTCTTTGCTTCGAATCCTGTAGAAGTTTGAATTTAATTCTCGTTTTTTCCCCTTGCCAAATAAAATTAGATATAGTTTTATTTAAGTTTCCAAAAAACTCCTTTCCTAATCTAATTGGTATACATTGGAATAAAAATAGTAATTTAGGTAGTGCGTTCATCTTTATTATTGTGATTCTTCCCATGAAAGAGAGCTGCAAATTTTTCCAACTATCTAAATCCATTTTAATTTGATCAACTAATTTATCATAATTATCTCCTTTAAGTGTAGCACATCTCGCCATCAATTGAATCCCTAGGTATCTCACCTTCTTTGTTATCTGAATGTTTAATTTCTCAACTAGCTCAGTTTCGTGTAGTTTTGTCATATTTTTGACTAACATTTTAGTTTTTTCTTTATTGATTTTTAAACCTGCTACTTCTTTGTATTCTCCCAATACTTCCAACAACCATGGAAGGGCTCTTCCATGATAAAAACCAAATCGTCTGCATAGGCCTGTAACTTAAATATTTCCTTTTTAGTTTCTAAATCTTTTAGTTTCTAAATCAAGACTTCTAGAGATAGTACAAGTAGTAGTGATGATAATAGACAAAGAATTTGCTTCTTTCCCATGCCAACTCTTGTTAAATTGGGAATACTTGTCATTTTTCGGAATATTGTGAACCAGCCCTCCCACTTATATACAATCCTTGTTTTTCTTTCCAGCACACCTGAGAGGATAATTTGCCTAATTCGTGCCTCCTCTGTCCAAAATTGTCTTTATGGTAAAGTAATATTTTATATTTTATATCTTAGATAGTGCTAAAATCTTATAAGATGTAAACAATCACACTATTAATTCACAGTAATTAATTATCTTATAAATAGTAATCAATATTATGAATTCATTGGCAGTACAATATACAATTTAACAATTATATTTATAGATGTATTCAACAGGGTATACAAATGTAAAAGGTCTCTCCTTAATTTTAGTCACCAATTTTCTTTCTCTCAGTTTTTCTTTTCTTTATTTTATCTCTATGTCTATTTTCTTCTTGGCCAGTAGATGTCTCCCTTCTCCCTTTCAATGCTGTGCAGCCTTCAACACTAGTTCAAAATGTCTGCTTTCTCTGCTTAATCGGCACTTTTTATCCCTCAGTTTTTGAGTTGTTCTGAATTCTTACTTGCTTCTCACGAAAAAGAAGAAAGGCTACTCTTAAGGCTTTATCCTTTTCACCCCACGAAGTCCAGCTAGTTAAGGTAGAAACCTCGTTTGCTCCAACTTTTCTATCGCCGTTAATCCATGGGGGAAAAAATCCACCCTTTTCTTTCTGGGACTCCTTTTCTCTTCTCCCTCTTTGGAAATCGTCTGGGGCAGTTCTCCCTTCCCAGATCACTCACGCGGGGTCATTGGATACACACACCACCAGACTGTCACACCGTCACTCTGCTAGTTCTCCATTGCTTTCTGCGCAGCTGGCTGCTGTTATTTCTTCGCGCCCACCATGCTGGGCCGTCTCCTTCCCCCGTCTGGCTTCTCCAAGGCTTCCCTGCTTCTATCAAACCCGACCATCTAGAACTGCTCCGCAGGATGCCTCTTCCTTCCGATCCCCCTCCGAGGGATCTAGGACTTCAAAAAGCCCGCCGGGCGATGGGAAGTGGCTGTAAAAGAGGCACTCTTATCCAGAGCGCGGTCCCGGTACAGCCATTCTCCTTGGCAGCTGCGCAGACTCAATAATTACATTCTTTGATGACTTTGCTAGCAACCTCCAGGCTGTGAACTTTCCTTTCCCCCTTGGAGAAAGAATTCAGAAATGCTAGATTTATTTTTCCTGCTAATTACAATATACTTTGTGGATTTTTTTAAGGGGCTGTGAGAAAAAGATGTGTCTGAAAATTAAAGGATGTATGGATTGAGTTGTGGGACAGGAAAGGGTAGTACATGGACTTATGCACTTCCAGTTGCTGACAGGTCTGCCACTAATATTTTGACTTGACACCTGCATGCTCTCAGGGCCCAAAGATTATCTTCATTCTTCATAGGCTGGTATTGCGGATTAACTAAGTTTTTCTGGGTTCTGATTTTAAGGTGAGTATCCTAAGATACGGAGGCCTTTGATCATCTTCTTAAATACATAATAATAAAATAATGAGAACTAAAGGCTCAAAGGGAAGGCAGATTAGAAAGAGACCTTTTGGGGGTCTTCAATTCCCTTCCTGTTAAGAGTTCTTAATAAAGTTTGCTCTTCCTTCCTAACATCAATAAAGGTGTTTTTTCCAGAAAATATGTGAAGAGCTGTAATTAGTGATTTAACTAGGTTTTCTTTTGGGCTGTGTTTTAATTTATATAATGTATGTTTAATTGAGGAAGGCTTGGAGAGGTAGAAGTGCCAATATGGAACTTGCAACTTGCCCTCCAGATCTGCCTCCCCCCTAGATATCTGCAGAGGAGGGGGTGGAAGGGGAACTGTGTGAGGAAAGGGTGCCCCAACAAACCAGCATCCTTACCACACACAATTGGAAATGAGAATTCCCTTTCAAGAAGAGCCAGCCTCCCTTGTGCAGGACCTGGAAGTGCTGCTCCCCGCCACCTCCTCTTGCTCTCCAGAGATCTGTCAAGGCAGAAGTTGGATTTGGAGGAAACAGCTTCCTGCAAACTTTGTCCTCCATGCTTCCACACACAGCAGTGTCATCCTCCACCTCCTGCTTTGTGTGAGAGGGCACCGGACAGGGAAACACCAACAATGTCTGGGATTGGGAGAAGAACGTCTCCTTTGGAATGCTATGTGCACACACACACAAAACATTCCAAGCTTGGAGACTTTTGTCCACATCTGAGCTAGCAAACTGCCAAACATGCCTGGGCTTGGGGAGAAGGCCCTCTCCTTCCTCTGTGGATAAAAGTCCCCAAACTTGGAATGTGGTGTGTGTGCATGTGCACATGTGCTTGGCTACTAGCAGTTTGGGGAGGCAAGGAGTTTGTAGGACACCAAGTTGTCTCCACATCGAGTTAAATAATGCGACCTGTTCCGTTCTGTAGAAGGAAAAGTCTTCATCAGGGTTCAGTCCAAGCCGGGAATAAACAACATGGCGACTGCTTTAGAAAGAAGGTTGTAGTTTATTGAAGAGGAGAGCCAGACAGAAAGATGGGTCTGGAAGAAAAAAGAGAGAGCACATGTAGGGAGTGGGTTTTTATACCCTCTGGGGCTCTTGAGGTTGTTTCCTGTTCCTGTTTGAGGCTTTGTATTTCCTGTGTCATGTACTTTGACCTGAGTCTGTGTGTGCCCCTTTGGCATCTTTGGGTAATCCTATTATGTCCTGTCTTAGAGTTTGGGTGGGGTATGTAGATTTTAGGTGTCTCTGTCTTCCTAAGCTTCTAGCTGGAGGGCTACAACCTTCCTGAATGGATTATTACATCTGCATTTCTACAGAACTGGTTTTTGCTTGGGGGAGGGAGACTTGGGGCTATTAAGAAAAACTGGACATGCTTTTCTGCCTCTTTAAAATCCTTTGAGGAAATGTAATATTCTGCCCTTTTAATATTTCCTTCTTTGGGGGGGCTGACTTCCCACAAATCCTCCCTTTGTGCCATAAGAGTGTGGATAACACACTTTTATTGGCACAAAATTAAAATTGTTTTGGTCAGGGAGACTTGATAAACAAGCTTTTAAACTGTTAATGAAAAAAAAACCCGAAGACACTAATAGAGGCAGTAGAAAAAGATCCCTGCAGTGGCTCCCAAAATGGGGGGGGGGCTTTCAACCATGAAGGTCTAAAGCCAGGGCAAAAATTCTTTTAGGTGGAAAAGAAATTTATAGTTTCCAATATTCTGTGCCAATTATTTTCAAATGTTGGATGTCACTTTGAGCTTCCAGTCAGGTTTGCACATTCCCCCAAACTCCTCACAGCCATGGTTTGCCTCAACACATAACCACTGGCTGCCCACTTTCAAGGGTTGTTTCCTGCCTTAGCTCTTAGTTCAGTGCATCCAGGTTTGTGATGTCCAATTGAGGTTAGCCAGTGTGCAAGCCAATCTATTATTTTTTCTTAAATTGCACATAGTAAGTCCTAGGACTACCACTCTGAGTCCACCAGTGCAACATATTCAGTGAGGGCATATGAACTGCAAATCACCTGAGGGGGCCTGGTTCCCTCCACCTTGGAATTTGCAGCAAGTTGTGCATGCAAAGCTTTGGTGCCACAGAGCAAAAATCAGCCTGGGGATTACTGAAGGTAGGTGAAAGGGATAGACTCAGTGTAATTATGAATGGTGTGTGTGTGTGTGTGTGTGTGTGTGTGTGTGTGTGTATGCAGCTACTAATATAAAACAGGCAATAAAAACATTCTGGACAAATTTTCCTCCCACCAGACAGAAGTCCAAGGTGTTCAGTGCCTGCTGTGCCAACTATTCCCAAATGCCATAACTCCATAAATACATTCAACTGCTTAATTACAACACAAATGGGGCAAGAAAGAAAATGTTACAATAAGTTTCTGCCCTCCCTCTGTTGCCTTCTGAGGCTTCACATGACAGCCAATGGCTCCTTCCTTCCTCTGCAGCTTTCAGAGGCATCTGGGGGAATAGTAGGACTTGGGAAGATCTGTTCCACTCTAGTTGCATGGTGGATTTTAGTGGATGGCTGGATTCAAACCCAATTTCCTGGCTCAAATGGATGGAGGCAGCATCTGGGTCAGTGTGCTCTGCTTCCAAAGGTTGTGGGGGTCGTCTATGTAGGGCTGAAAACATGAGAACAAGATCCCCTCCCCCCTTTCTGGGTGGACTCTCCCAGGAGAGGCAGACAAAGGCATGGAGAACAGAGGATAAGAAAAGGAGAAGTAGAATTGGGCAGGGGGGTAGCTTGCAGACAGAGTTTGAAAAGGCATTAATACTGCAGTTGTTAAAGAAACAGATAAGATAGGGACAACATAGATGAGGACAAAAGAGGCTGGATTTTGGTAAGAGAACAACAAAATGAAAGGTCTCACTTCTGAACTGAACATTTGTAACATATTAAAGAGGACTTAAGGAGTTGCAATTTGAAAATGCTGGGCAGTTTGAGAAAGCTGAAAGCTCCAAATAATTTTAAAAACCTAATATTTTAAGGTTTGCAATTTGCCAGGGGCAGGAGAATCTACCTTTAACATTTATTCTAAAATAGACCATATTATTTTAGAGATTAAAAATGCTTATATGTTCCAGGATTAGCTTCATAGTAGTTTCACTGATTAGTGACAGGAAAGAAAAGTAACTTAATAATAAGATTATTCTCCACACAAGCAAACTGAACACATGAGGCTCCTGTGGATGGACATACCTCATGTTTCAGGAGGATAGACAGATAAAACCCTTTTACAAAAATAAAACAAGCAAACAAACAAAAATTTTCTTCTAAATGAGCTTAAAACATTCCCTAACAAGGGAAGGCAAAAGGGAACTCAATTATCTTCAGCCTGTTTCTGGGCAGGAAAACAGGCTGAAGGTATTTTCTTTTGGTGACTCATTTTAAGCAGAATTTCTAGCATAATTTTAAAATTCTTTTCTCTAGGTATTGGAGACACCCAACAGTTAACATTTTCCTCACATCCAAAGACTTTGACACACATATACACACAAAGACAAGGAAAAGAGAACAGAAAAGGGAAACAGAAGTTTTAGTTTTACACATCCTGGTCATTCCCACCATAAATCTCAGTTAACTAAAATTAGGGAAGGCACAAATCTTAAACATATCATGTGGTTGCACAGAGAGAGAGAGAGAGAGAGAGAGAAAGAGAGAATATCACTATTCCTATATTTTAAGTTTCTTTTAAGTACCTTTATTTAGCCAAATTGGTTTCCCAGCAAAAGCCCTGAGCAAAGTCCTTTTTTTTTGCATAATTTCTCTACCTATCTCATTTTCATACCTGCCTGAATGGGTAGCTGATTCCCGTCCCAGGCCTCAAGCAAGCTTTTCACTGAGGAGCCTATCTCGACCCTTGAACTAGAACACCCCATGATTCCCTTATTTCTGATGCAGGGATTCACTTTGGTTCTATCGGGTCAGGTGCACTGAAGCCTCCTAGTGAGATTTCCACCTACCACTATGGTTTCGGGTCAAAAAGTAACCCGCGGAGGACTCCAGATCCCTCACAGAGTACGGGACGTTTCTTGAGGGATCTACCACCATGGTTTCAGGCCAAAAGGGGGCCTGCGAGGACTCCTCTGCTCCCCGCAGAGAGTACAGGATGCTCTTTTACCGGCTTTACCTTCACCTTTCACCACCACTGTTTGCGGACTTCAAATGTCCGGGAGGACCTCTGCCTGCTTTCCAGAGGTAAGGAACGCTCCTAGCCTGGGGCTTATTTTCCTAACTTGAGGCTTTTCTTACAGGGCCTTACCAGCTGGTTGCCCAAATCCAATTCTCTCATTCATTCATTCATTCCATTCCATTTTCACACAGCCTCTCCCTTTTCCCTAACAAAAGGTTCTGCGCTCTGGCCAAACCCCCATGCTTTCCAGGGTCTACCACTTGAACAGATCCTTTCTGCAGTTAGGAAAGACCAGAGGGAGCAAAATCCAACTGTGATTGGGAAAGCGGCGTTGTTCTTACCTGAACGCCTTTTCTCAGCAGAGTGGTGTAGAGTCCACAGGATGGGTTATTGATGCAATCCTGCTTAGCAGGCAAGAAAAAAACTCTTGCCACGCCTCCCTCTGGGTGTGCCTTCCCCAGTTTTTGTCACACGTCGAGGCGCAAAATGCAGACGCAAAGCTCCAAATAAGAGAAAAAAGGAAAGAAGCAAAAGAACACATGTCTAGACAAGAAACAACAGGGGGGGATGTGGACTCTACACCACTCTGCTGAGAAAAGGCGTTCAGGTAAGAACAACGCCGCTTTCTCCAGCAGATGGTGGTGTAGAGTCCACAGGATGGGACATACCAAAGCCGCTCATGTCCCTGAAGGGAGGGAGTCTAGGCATGTTCAACAGAGGGAGCGACTACTTGCTGCAGCACCCGTCTTCCAAAGGCCGCATCTGCTGCAGCAAAGCGGTCTATCTTATAATGTTTGATGAAGGAAGAAGGGGACGACCACGTCGCCGCCCTGCAAACCTCCTCAAGCGAGGCCTGAGTGGACCAGGCCGCCGAAACCGCAGCACTACGCGTAGAATGAGCAGTGACCTGAGAAGGAACCGGAAGTGACTGGGAGGAGTACGCCTTAGTAATACAGACCCTGATCCAGCGCCCGATGGTGGAAGAGGAAACCTTCTTCCCCAGGGCAGAAGGATGGAAGGAGACAAACAGGGGTTCCGATTTGCGGAAAGTCGAGGTACGATTGAGGTAGTGACGCAGGGCCCTCCGCACGTCTAGGGTGTGCCACCCCTTCTCCAGACGGTGAGAAGGGTTGGGACAGAAATTTGGCAACACCAGTTCCTGAGATCGGTGAAACCCAGTGTTAATCTTGGGTATAAATGTTGGGTCCAGTCTGAGGACTACCCTGTCCTCATGGAACATACAGAGGTCCTTCCTAACCGATAGGGCGGCCAGCTCAGAAATTCTCCTGGCCGACGTAATGGCCACCAAAAAAGCGACCTTTAAGGTAAGAAAATGTAAGGAACAGGAACCTAAAGGTTCAAAAGGAGAAGAGGTCAACGCCCGAAGCACAAAGGGTANAGCTACGTATTCCGACGCAGCTATTATCTTACCCAGATTCTGATGGGCTCTGATCTGGTCAGGTGAAATAAGCGTCTGAAGGTCCCGCAGCCACATGATTGCAGCGCGGGCAAAGAAGGAGGACGAGGTGGCAGACCGTATTGCCCAGGCCGAAGATAGATGAGCCCTGCGGCCCAGGAATTCAAACTTCTTATCCTCCACCTTTAAATACTCAGCCATGTCCCCTGGAATGGCGGTGTTAGAAAAGAGAGAGGCCAGTGGGGCATCCACGGAAGGAACCTCTAAAAGAGATGCAAAGGAAGATGACACGTTATATAATTTCTTATCCAAACCACTAGGTGAAGGCGTGGAGGCAAGAGAAGCCCACTGGTCCTCCACCATGGATCTGAATACGGAGGGACATGGAATCTGCTGATCCTCCTTGACCTTTACCAGGAACAGGGGACTGGTCTCCTGGGCCGAGGAAGTAGAAGGTGCCTCCTCCTGAGCCGAGGTGTTTGACCGTGGCAATGGCCTTAGTGAGTATGGACCTGAAAATGGAAGGGTCGAAGAGGTCTGAATGTATTCCATGCTCTGGAATTGGCTCTTCATCCTCTGATAACATGAGCCCAGTTGACTCAATGTCAAAGGAATCGCCCTCCCCCACTTGTGAGGAGGTCTCTGAAACCTCAGAACGAGGGCCCAAGTATTGCCCCTCCTGGGAAGGCGGTGCTGGTATGGGAGACGCCTGTGTCTGGTCCTGGCCTTGGCCTGCAAATGTCATGAACTGCTTAAATGCATGTTGCATAAAGGCCTGAAATTGGTTCTGGGACCACATTTATTTATTTTATTTATTTTATTTTTTGGATTTATATCCCGCCCTTCTCCCGTAGGACTCAGGGCGGCTGACAATCTATTTAAAATACATACAAAACAATACAAATTTAAAATTAATTAAAAGGAATATTTAAATATTTGTCAAATTTTAAAATATAATTAAAACCCCCCTAAAAATTACCCTAGGCCAGTCCTGCA
>NW_015387178.1:433979-435173 GCF_001527695.2 Protobothrops mucrosquamatus
GCCGCGTCTGGCCACAGCTCGTCCTGGCTGCAGATCTTCCTGGCCGTGACCAGGCGCAGATCTTCCAGGCCGTGTCAGGGCGCAGATCTTCCAGATCTTCCTGGCCGTGTCAGGGCGCAGATCTTCCATATTGGCCATTAGGTCCCCAGGCCGGGCTTCACATCTCCGCAGGATCCCCAGGACTGGCTCCAACCGCAGGTGGGGCACGCCTCATTGAAGTCTGCTGAGACTAAGAGGATAGGGGAGAGGAGGAACGATGAGGCCCAACCTGCTCGGTTTCCCCCCGAGGAGATAGAGGTGGTGGATCTCCCTGAGTAGGGTGAGATTCCAATGAAGGCGTGTCCACTGGGGGGGGGAAACCAATCCACCTCCAGTGGCCCTCAGTCTCTGAGCCTTAGAAAATTCACGTTCCAATGCAATGTGTCTCCTCGAGGCCTCTCGCTCGGCTGATTTAGACCCAACTTTTGTGACCAAATGTTTGGTCTTAGCTTTTTTCTTCCTACACTCCCCTGCTGCTTCTTCTGATCTGCGCTTTGTATGCGCAGGGGAGACAGCGGTCTGAGTTGCCTGGGGCGAGGAACTGTCTGCCATTGCGCTCAGGGCACTTCTAGGCAGTCGTACCCAGAGATGGGGGAAAGTAGTACGCAGATCACGCAGTCAGAGATGGAACACAAGGGATCCTCGCTCCGAACCGCCAGCAATGACCAGAACAGCCAGACAGTATTCTAAAACTGCCTGTACAGGCCCTGTGACAAAAGGTCACTGACTAATGCAGCAGGTGGGCAAAAAACGAAAAAGAAACTTCACTCCTCTCCCTATAAACCGGGCCCAAGGTAGAACCTTAGGAGATCCCAGTCCAATTTTAGTTGTAAATAAGTAAATTGACTCACTGAATGCCTTTCAGTACTTTCTTCCCCCTGAACGGGCCTGCTCACAGGCCAAGGCACTCAGGCAGTACAGGCTCGAGAGAAATTCACCACAAGGTCTAAGCAACAGCAGTAATATTCTGTTGCACCTTATTGTTGTGTTCTATTGCTATTTTAATTTAATTTTTAATTTTTTTTAATTTTAATTTTTTTTTTAAAAAAAAAAACTAAAACCTTAAACTATAAATATCCTTATACCTATTAATATATGTATTTATAAATAGTATACTTATTTAAACTATTTATTATTATTATTATTATTATTATT
>NW_015387178.1:435495-458008 GCF_001527695.2 Protobothrops mucrosquamatus
AGAAAAAGAGTAGAAGGTGAAAAGAGGCTGTTAGGCCTAGTCTGGAGCCTTGCGGAGCAAAGAAAACACGTCTGCTAAGCTGAGAACTAAGACAAAAACTGGGGAAGGCACACCCAGAGGGAGGCGTGGCAAGAGTTTTTTTCTTGCCTTAGTTCTCTGCTAAGCAGGATTGCATCAATAACCCATCCTGTGGACTCTATACCACCATCTGCTGGAGAAAAGGGTCTTCTTACTCTCACACACAGATATACACACATTTCTCTCACTTCCCTGGGCTTTAAAGTTAAAATTTAGAATGTTCAAACTATCGCACCATTGCATTCATTTCACATGCAAATAAAGTTACTGTATGCTTAAAATCCTATAAGCTAGACTCCAGCAATATGTGGATCAAGAACTTCCAGAAGTACAGGCAGGATTTCAAAGAGGCAGAGGAACTAGAGATCAAATTGCCAACATATGCTGGATCATGGAGAAAGCTAGGGAGTTCCAGAAAAACATCTACTTCTGGTTCATTGACTATGCTAAAGCCTTTGATTGTGTGGATCACAACAAATTGTGGCAAGTTCTTAAAGAGATGGGAGTACCAGACCATCTTACTTGTCTCTTGAGAAACCTATATGCAGGTCAAGAAGCAACAGTGAGAACTGGACACGGAACCACTGATTGGTTCAAAATTGGGAAAGGAGTCTGGCAAGGCTGTATTCTGTCACCCTGCCTATTTAACTTATATGCAGAGCACATCATGAGAAAGGCAGGGCTAGATGAATCAAAAGTTGGAATTAAGATTGCCGGGAGAAATATCAACAACCTAAGATATGCAGATGATACCACGCTAATGGCAGAAAGTGAAAAGGAACTAAAGAGCCTCTTGATGCGGGTGAAGAAGGAGAGTGCAAAAATTGGCTTGAAACTCAACATTAAGAAAACCAAGATCATGGCATCCGGCCCTCTCAATTCCTGGCAAATAGATGGGGAAGAAATGGAGGTAGTGACAGATTTTATCTTCCTGGGCTCCAAGATCACCACAGATGGGGACTGCAACCAAGAAATTAAAAGATACTTGGTCCTGGGGAGGAAAGCTATGACAAATCTAGACAGCATACTAAAAAGCAGAGACATCACCCTGCCCACAAAAGTATGTATAGTCAAGGCCATGGTTTTCCTAGTTGCAATGTATGGCTGTGAAAGGTGGGACCATAAGAAAGGCTGAGCGCCAAAGAATTGAGGCCTTTGAACTATGGTGCTGGAGAAGACTCCTGTGAGTCCCCTGGACTCCAAGGTGATCAAACCGGTCAGTCCTAGAGGAGATCAACCCTGACTGCTCTTTAGAAGGCCAGATCCTGAAGTTGAAACTCAAATACTTTTGCCACCTAATGAGAAGGAAGGACTCACTGGAGAAGAGCCTAATGCTGGGAAAGATTGAGGGCAATAGATGAAGGGGACGACAGAGAATGAGGTGGCTGGCTGGAGTCAGTAAAGCAGTAGGTGTGAGCTTAAATGGACTCCAGAAGATGGTAGAGGACAGGAAGGCCTGGAGGAATGTTGTCCATGGGGTCGCGATGGGTCGGACACGACTTTGCAACTAACAACAACACCTTCTTTCCAAAGCAGCCTTGAGCTCAAACTCAAAACTCCCTTTACTACCCTCGCTCCACATGGCCAGGGCCTAGGAAACCCATCCACAGACATAAGGGGTCTGCTGCCAGCAAGATGGGGCTTACTAGTCTCAGTCCATTGGAGAGGTTAGCTTGGAGTCCCATCTGGGGTGCCAAATTGTAGAAGGAAACGCCTTCATCAGGGTTCAGTCCAAGCTGGGAATAAACAACATGGCGACTGCTTTAGAAAGAAGATTGTAGTTTATTGAAGAGCAGAGTCAGACAGAAAGATGGCTCTGGAAGAAAAGAGAGAGAGCACATGTAGGGAGTGGGTTTTTATACCCTCTGGGGCTCTTGAAGTTGTTTCCTGTTCCTGTTTGAGGCTTTGTATTTCCTGTGTCATGTATTTTGACCTCAATCTGTGTGTGCCCCTTTGGCATCTGTGGATTAATCCTATTATGTCCTGTCTTAGAGTTTGGGTGGGGTATGTGGATTTTAGGTGTCTTTGTCTTCCTAAGCTTCTAGCTGGAGGGCTACAACCTTCCTGAATGGATTATTACATCTGCATTTCTACAGAACTGGTTTCTGCTTGGGGGAGGGAGAGTTGGGGCTATTAAGAAAAACTGGGCATGCTTTTCTGCCTCTTTAAGATCCTTTGAGGAAATATAATATTCTGCCCTTTTAATATTTCCTTTTCTGGGGGGGGGGCTGACTTCCCACAGTTCCGACCAGCTGTCTTGAGTCAGCTGTGTCCAGTGAGTGGTGTCAATCTTGTCACGCTCACATGCTTGGCGACTGGTAGTACTTGAATATTGCCTTATCCTAAAGTGGTACAATCTCTGAAAAGGTTGAAAGGCCCTGCTCTAGACCAAGGTTCCCCAAATTCTTCAACTTATCAACTCCATGAAATTTTAGATCGTTCATCAACTCCCAAACATTTATTATATGAAAATAATTTAATAACTAATACTTTAACATATTACAAATAATAATGATTATGGTTATAATGGCTAGTCCCACTGATGGTTGGGGTTCAATACTGACCACTTTGGAAAAGCTTGCTGTGGACAGTATTTTGGAGACTGTTCCTAAAGATGTGTCGGAACAAATCTGTCTGCAATTCATGTCATGACCTGGGATCAGCTGCACATTACTTTAATTAAAGCAATGAAAAGACATTGCAATGCATTTTTTCAGAACTATTTAAAAAGCATTCTTCATCCCTAATGTCTAGTCATGTATAGCATGAAAAGACAACCTGAACCTCATCTCCCAATAACCAAAACTGCAGGTCCAAAGTTAAGAGATACTGGAGCTTAGTTCAGCAGTTCCTCCTTTAATCTTCCATGAATTGTATGGAACATTATCAAAAAGGCCCTGCTCATGACTTCTTTGAACCACGTGATGCAGGAAAACTATCTGTTTTGTTAGTATTCTACAAATGATAGAAAGAAATTGTGATTTACTTAATGTAAGACTTGAATTCTTTTTTTCCCCTGGCACTTTCTGGCAAATGTCTATACAAGGATCTGCAATTTACTGGTAAGATTTTCAGATGAGAGATAGTGACTGGCCCAAAGTCATCCAGCTGATTTCATGCCTAGGCTGGGATTAGAACTCACAGACTCCCAGTTTATGCCTTTAACCACCACTATACAAAACTGGCTCTGAATCCATATCTACCATGCTCAAATCTAAATTTGCAAACAAGGGGCAAGGAAGCCGAGGTGCCAGCAGCATGAATTCAACCTCTAGCAGCTGCTAAAGTCCTTTGTGGCCAGCACTGAAAACATTACATGAGGTAGCAGCATTGAGCTTCATTTCTATCTACAATATTTCAGGACAACCTGAAATATATTGAGAACTGACCAATATTCCAGTCTTACATTTTGTACAGTATGTCCAGGAGGAAAAAGAAGCAGAAAGTTAGATAAGGAAGATAGAAAGGATAAAGGAAAAGAAGAAATTGGGGTAAGGAGGAAAACACCAGCAAACAGGAGAGCAGCGAATGAATGGCTGCACGTGGACTCGGAGGCAACTGGCAACAAAGGACGACAGATCCAGCTCAGGAGCCCAACTAAGCAGCCCAATGCTGGAAAAAAAAGGCAACTGAAAGCAGCGAACCGGCAGCTGAACAGTAGACAAGAAGGGAGACTGTTGGAAGCAGTGAACCGGTGGGTCACATTATAGTCAGTAATTGCCTAGACCTATATCTCAATCTAGGCAGCCAAGCTTGAGGAGGCAGCCAGGTAGCCTGACCCAGGGCCCAGCAAACTAGAAGCAGCCCAACTACCACAGCCCTTTCCCTGTGTCCTTCCAGCCCCACAGCCCACCCCAGGTGCAGGACTTGATCAACATTCCCTCCCCAGTGAGATTAGCAGCCCCCTTCCCCACCTCCTGCTAGCCTGGCAGCCTGTCTGGTCTGGTGGAGGACAAAGGGCCTGGAGCAATCTGTTGACTGTGAGAAATTGGCAAAACCTGTGGAGGGGAGAAATGCAGCAGCAGCAGCAGCAACATAGACACTTCCAGCTAGAGAGCTCTGATCTCTAAAGCTGAATTGCAGGCTGAGAGGAGCAGACCACACAGTGGAGCTGATCCGACCGAAAAGCTTAACAGCAGGCCTGACCAGAGCAGAGATGAGGCTGAACAGACCTGAGCACTGAAAAACAGAACAGAGCTGGCAGAGAAAACAAGAGGGCGGAGCAGTGAACAAGGGGAGTGAGGGCAACATTTAAGCTTGAGGTCCCAATAAGAAGGGAGAGAAGACCACAGTAAGAATAAAAATAAATACAGGACAGAAAATAAAAGATAAATAAATAGGCAAATAATAAGTACAAGAGTGGAACATTAAAAATTAAGGAAGAATAGGACTAATAAAGAGGCAAATCTCAACAGGGCAAATCTTAAATAATAAGGTAGGTGTCAGAATCCATTTATATTTCATTTCTATCTATCTCCTCTGATCTAAAACCAAATCTTACCTTCCCCTATATTCTGCCATACTCCCAAAGGGGAGGAGGGATATGCCTGCGGGATTATGACTTTCGCTTCCTCTATTCACTACAATGTAACCTTTTGTTTATTGCCACTGGGTCTGCTGCCCATTACAATGTAACAAATTGTCTCCTGCACTATACATCTCTCTGAACTTTCTTCTCCCTAACCTGGCAGTTAGGAAAAGTGGAGGGAAAGAAATACAAACATCCAGAACCTGGCTTATTTCTCTGCTCTCAAAAGGAGGTGTGAAGAGCTGTGGAACATCGTACTACAAACGGAGCCGGACCGATGTTACTGTATCTTCCCTTTCCCACAATGGACTTAACACCTGGGGATTGACCAGTCTGAACCGTCTGGGTTTGCTTAGGGACCCTTTAAAGTATCGCTCTGTAAAGAATCCCTCAGATAGCAGATTATGCCTGCTATCAACTACTGTTAATAAAAGTTCCTGTTGGAAGAAATTGTTTCCAAGAGTTCTGCTTTCTTAAGATGTGGGATTGAAGTGGGTCCTTACAGTAGGGAGGAATTGGAGCTCAAAAACTTAGAAAAAATAGAGGGGAAAAAGGATAAATAAAACTAGCATAATAATAATAAGGTTAAATAAATATCAAGGTAGAAAAACGAGCACAAATAGGAAGAAAAAAGGACAGGGAAAAAATAGGCATAATTATCTAGAACAGAGAAGGTAGAAACAAGGCTAATAGCAAAGCACATCCACCAATCCAAAAGGGATTTTCAAAGAACAAACTCATGGACCAGGCGACTGATACTATCGTGGTATGCAATACATGTTCCATGTATGTGCTTATACCCAAAGAACACTCAAATTATACATGCATTAAATGTAAACTATGCGTACTACTAGAGGAAATAGTAAGGGACTTAGAGGCAACTCTAGCCAAACTCCAACCAACACAAGAAAGCTGCACCCAAACCGAACCAAATAATGAACAAATAACTCCCAGAAGATTTGACCCTACTGATAAACTCCTGGAAGAAGACAAATAGAAGGAAACACAATAATCAAAGAAAGAAGCAGCATATATCTAATAAACCCCTATTGCCCAATCTAACCCAACCAGAAGCAGCCCCATTAAAACTGAGCAATCGATTTCTCAGACCCACAACCTCCCCCTCAAAGAAAACATGCAGGCACCTAGCAAAGAAACAACACCAAATACTCCTAAAAGAATCACATCAACAAATACACCTGAGATAAACAGAAAAGCACCCCAGACTGCACCCCCCCAAAAAGGAAGGTGAGTGTTGGTAATAGGAGATTCTATTCTCAAAGGAACAGAATCAGCCATCTGCAGACCGGACATACAATCCAGGGAGGTATGTTGTCTCCCTGGAGCAAAAATCAAAGATGTGGCCAAGAACCTAACCAAAATAATTAGGCCTATAAATTACTACCCTTTCCTCCTCCTTCACATTGGGATGAATGACACAACAAAGAACCTGAGTACAATATTGAGAGATTATAAGCAACTAGGCAATAAAGTTAAGGATCTAGGAGCACAAGTAGTGTTCGCATCAGTACTCCCAACGAAAGGTCAACCCCCATTGAGGGAAAAAAGAATTCTAGAAATAAACCACTGGCTAAAGGGTTGGTGTTGCCAAGAAAACTTTGGTTTCCTGGACCATAGACTGCATTTCCTACGCAAAGGACTATTGGCAAAGGATGGGCTGTACCTCACGAAAACAGGGAAAAAAGTACTTGGAAAAAGACTGGCCCAACTCATCAGGAGGGCTTTAAACTAAAATTAAGGGGGAAGGGTGACCAATCTTTAGAATCTCTAGAACACAAAACCAGTCACAAATCCCAAGAAAACAAATCAAACAATGAGGTAGGGAGTGATGAGGAAAAAAAGAAAAACTCAAACAACAATCAGGAGATGCAGGAAATATATCTATGGATAGGCATAAAAGTCTTAAACGCTTACATACAAATGCTCAAAAGCTTGGGGAACAAACAGGGTGAACTAGAAGCAAGAGTACACGACAGTGGGAATGACATAGTTGGCATTACAGAATCTTGGTGGGACAAAACCCATGACTGGAATGTACTGATGAATGGATACAAATTGTTCAAAAGAAATAGATCTACAAAAAGAGAAGGGGGAGATATGTAAGAAAACACTACATATCTACAGAAATGCATATGATCAAAGATAAAATCCCCCCAGAATGTATATGGGTCAATATAAAAGGGGAAAAAAGTGACATTGCCATAGGTGTATATTACAGGCCACCCAACCAATCAGAAGAAATAGATGAACTCTTTGCCAACCAGTTAACAAACATATGTAGGAAGCATACCACAGTAGTAATGGGAGACTTCAACTACCCAGATATCAACTGGGAGACAAACTCTGCAGCGAGTAGGAGATCAAACAGATTCTTAACCACCTAGCAAACAACTTTATCATTCAAAAGGTGGAGGAGAGAACTAGAAATAAAACTATACTGGACTTAATTCTTACTAATAAAGAAGTGATAGAGAGAGTTGACGTTGCTGGAATCTTGAAAGGGACATTGTCATACTGAAATTCAATATAATGCAAACACAAACAATAGAAAATAATCCACCCAGTGTCTTAAACGTCAAAAGAGCTGTTTTTAACAAACTCAGAGAGAACCTAGGAAAGATTCCATGGACAAAAATCCTAAAGGGGCAAACAACTCAAGAAGCATGGGAAACTCTGAACAATATAATCATAAAAGCCCAATCCAGCACAATACCACTGAAAAAGAAAATCAAGAAATTCAAGAAGAAACCAGCAGGGCTGCACAAAGCTCTCTCTGATAAACTGAAAGACAAAAAGGACAAGTACAAAAAATGGAAAGAGGGACACATAACTAAGGCTGATTATCAGCAGACAGCCAGAACATGCAAAGATGAAGTCAGGAAAGCAAAGGCTCAGAATGAACAAAGACTTGCAACAGAAATCAAGGACAATAAAAAAAGTTTCTTTCAACATATTAATAACAAGAAAAAAGTCAAGGAAACTGTAGGTCCACTAAAGAGAGAAGATGGCAAGGAAATAACAAGCAGTAGGGAGAAAGCAGAGCTGCTTAACTCATTCTTTGCATCAGTCCTCACACAAAAAGAAATTATAACCCAACATACCAAAAAATCTATTGCAAAAGATAAACTAGAAACAAAAATTAAAATAAGCAAGAAAATGGTAGGAGAACACCTATCCGATCTTGACGAATATAAATCACCGGGACACGACAGATTACATCCCACAGTTCTGAAGGGGCTGGCAGATGTTATCTCAGAACCATTGCACCGTATCTTTCAAAAATCCTGGAGCACCGTGGAAGTACCTGAGGATTGGAAAAGGGCTGATGTGGTTCCCATCTTCAAGAAAGGAAAAAAAACAGATCCAGGAAACTACAGACCAATCAGCCTAACATCAATAAGCCGCCCTGAGTCCTACGAGGAGAAGGGCGGGATATAAATCTAAATAATAAATAAATAAATAAATAAACAAATAAATAAATAAATAAATAACTGGGAAGATCCTGGAAAAGATAATCAAAAAACAGATCGATGAACAACTAGAAGCAAACAAAGTTATAACTAGCAGCCAGCACGGGTTTGTGAAAAACAGATCATGCCAAACCAATCTTATTTCATTCTTTGATAAAATGACTAAATTAGTAGACCAGTGAAACGCTGTGGACATAGTATACTTAGATTTCAGTAAGGCATTTGACAAAGTAGACTACAACCTGCTGCTTAGTAAGAAAAAAAAAGCGGGATAGACAACATCACCACCAGATGGATCTGTAGTTGGCTGATAAACCATACTCAACAAGTAGTCCTCAATGGTACTACATCCACATGGAGAGAAGTAAGCAGTGGGTTACCACAAGGCTCCATCTTAGGCCCAGTACTCTTTAATATCTTCATAAATGACTTAGATGAGGGAATAGAAGGGGAACTCATCAAATTTGCAGATGACACTAAACTGGCAGGAATAGCCAAGCTGAGGATCCAAAAAGATCTTGACAAACTTGAACAATGGGCCCTATCCAACAAAATGAATTTTAATGTGGAGAAAAGCAAAGTTTTAAATTTAGGCAGGAAAAATCAAAGGTATAAGTAGAGATTAGGCAAGTCCTGGCTCAAAAACAGTAACTGTGAGAGAGATCTTCGAGTCCTAGTGGACGGTCACTTGACTATGAGCCAGCAGTGTGCAGCAGCAGCCAAAAAAGCTAAAAAGTTGTATAAACAGAGGCATAGATCAAGATTGCGCAAAATATTAGTGACTGTCTAATCTCTTCTTAAAAACCTCCAGTGATTTCTGAAGGCAAGCTGTTCCACTGGTTAATTGTCCTCAGTGTTAGGAAGTTTTTCCTTAATTCCAGGTTGTTTCTCTCTTTGGTCAGTTTCCAATGATTGTTTCTTGTCCTGCCCTTTGGTGCTTTGGAGAATAGTTTGATGCCCTCTTCTTTGTGGCAGCCCCTCAAATACTGGAATACTACTATCATGTCACCCCTGTTTCTTCTTTTCTTTAGACTAGCCAATCCCAAATCCTGCAGCCATTCTTCATATATTTTAGTCTCCAGGCCTTTGATCATTTTAGTTGCTCTTCTCTGAACTTTTTCCAAAGTCTCAACATCTTTTTTATAGTATGATGACCAAAATTTGTTGCAGTATTCCAGTCTTACTAGGGTTTTATAAAGTGGTATAGGTTCTCCTGCTTGAGCAGGGAGCTGGAGTAGAAGACCTCCAAGGTCCCTTCCAGCTCTATTCTATTCTAGTCCAACCCCCTGCTCAAGTAGGAGACCCTATACATTTATATATCATGCTAAAACATAGTGTAGTTTGGTCTGGGCTTATTCTAAGCTTAATGAATTGAACTCAGTACTGTGGTCTGTAAGGCATGATTTATGACAGTGGATGCAATACTGAAGGCATCAGGGATTGCAATTCAGCATCCTACCCTTTTAAAATATTGTAACTGACATGATCAAAAGGAAGATGACATCATTGGAAGTAAGGATATTTGAAAAAGGAAAAGAAAGGAAAAAAAAGGAAAGGTGAGAAGCACAAATATGCATTCAGACCCCATACTCCTTTAGTTATTGTAGCAGGTGAAAAAAGTGCAGGATTTCAACTATGCAGAAATGGCTGCTATGTTTTTATTTTAGTCAAGCTTCATCTACACATTCACAGGATCTAGATAGCGCATGAAACCATGCCTCCCCCGGTCCTTGAAAAAATATTTTTCCACGGAACTGGTCTCTGGTGCCCAAAA
The DNA here is from genome assembly GCF_001527695.2 of Protobothrops mucrosquamatus. Lineage (NCBI taxonomy): Eukaryota > Metazoa > Chordata > Lepidosauria > Squamata > Viperidae > Protobothrops > Protobothrops mucrosquamatus. Next base: position 445,367 of record NW_015387178.1, read on the forward strand.
GGTTGGGGCCACTGGTTTATAGCATCCATAATACAAACTGCAAACCCAAGCTGTAGATGGCCTTTTATAATTTGTGGGAAAAAATTAAAATACTTTCTCTCTAAAATCCCTTTCCTAATACATTCCTAGCAGCAAGAACAAATAGAACCTGAAGGTCTGTCATCTTTTTATATTAGTCATTTCATGTGCTCAGCAACTGCGACCTTTCTCCCTCAATATATTAAGAATGTAAGCAGATTATAGCATGCCGTTGATTACATATCCAGAAATTACATATTTCAAGTTTATTGCTTAAAGTCAGCAATCTAGCCCACTGAAATGTTATCACACTAATACTAAAAAATAAGTTTGGTGAAAAGCAGCAGTTAATCCAATAAAATTTGCTGGCAGCCTTAAAATATACCAAATTACTTTTGAACATTGATAAATCCACATTTAAATGCAATTCCTGCAATGCTTCTCAAAGATTCCTTGGCCATTTTCTAACACTCCCTTCTTCTTAACTGGAGGAAGTAGGTTACCTGCTGGTGTCCTCTCTCAAATATGAGTCAGCTAGACCAGGGTTTTCAAAATATGCTTCATAGAATCCTGCAAACCTTGATAAAGTTCCATGAAAGACTGGTGGGAGGGAGGGGGAGAGTTGGCACAAATGCATCCAAGGGCATTAGTGGTTAATGTTCATTCTCTTTTGTGCCTAATGGGTTGTTATATTTTAATAATGACTGTTTTATATATTTAATGTTTTAATTAATTGATATATATTACCCAGAGTCACTTTTTGTGAGTTGAGTGGCCATATCAATTTGATAAAGAATAACAATACTTTGGTAAATAATAATTTTGAGGTTCAGAGGTTCCAAGAACACATTCCATGATTTGAAAAGGTTTGAAAGAGTCCAGTGGCACAAAGGAAGTGGTTCCTGTTTGCACTGCATTGGCTCTCTCAATTGCATAATTGGTCTGAAATTCTAAACAGCCCATGACCACTTCTCTCTTCCATTGTCCATCAAGATATATCTCAATTGGCCATTCCTGCATGGAATTTTTCAAGTTTGCCCTCAAAGCTGTGAAGTCTAGAAGCCCTTAAGTAGTCTCCATGCTGGCCTTTGTGGTACACACACCTGTTTGCACTAGAATTTCCAGCCTCAACCAGTTTTAGGTGGGAGAAAGGCCCTTCAAACCATCTTCCATAGTGTAAATTGTAGGAATTCTAGAGCAGACAGAAATGAAGGAAGACAATTGCTTTTCTTTTCATCTTAAAAGTGAGGGGACTGTTGCTGTTTCACAAAGCATCATTGGGGATAAGGGTGATGTGCTGTGTTCAAAGCTTTGTCAAAACAAAGCATTTATTAGAAGCTTTGCAACCATACACAAACCAATTATTTGCATTGACCCAAAAATATTGGGATTAAATGTATCTATAGAACAGAATTTCACTTTCCAGAATTAGATTAATTAGTTTTCACAGGCCTGGTTACTTCAGCTATTTTTCCAGACAGTAGGATCCAATATATATTCATCTGCATTGTACATAACCATTATACGTTCCTAGTAACTTGGTTGTTATGTCCACAGTCAATAACTGTGGTAATTCTAGTTCATAGGTTTACAATTAAACTCATTTAAAATCCTGACTGACTTTTATGCTTACATAACAGATAGAAATTATGCATTTTTGAACTTTAGGAACAGTATAGGATTTATAAAATGTTATCAGCAGATAATTCCATTAAAAGTAACTGTCAACTCTACAAATGAACATGGCTGCAGCCATTTTCCTTCTAATCCTAGGTTGCCACATAGAACGGAGGGATGGGGATTGCCCAGGTGCTTTGTTAGTCAAAATAATCTTTTGTCCCGTGGGAACCAAGGTCATTGGCTGCTCCCGAGACTAGGAACTGAGCGTTGCATAAAAAGGCCACAAAATAAGTATATTGGGGAACGTAGTTGCTTGCACAGCTTTTATGGGTGGGACATTTGTATTGGAAAATTGTTACTTGTGTATCCAGACTTGGTTTCATTCTTGACAGTGCTGATACATTGTAACTAATAAGCATGTTCTTTGAGGAATTTGCAAGCCTCGGAGTTCTGCTTTATTCATCTCTGTCTGTTGAAACCATGACAGTAACCAGAACATAGGAAATGTGTGGGTCACAAGTAGTTCAATAACAAGATGCAATATAAATTGCTGGTGGAGGATCTTAAATTGTTCACTAAACCTCTGCCATTGACTAGATTAATACATAGCATTGAGCCATTGTTTGCTTAACTGTGTTTTATTAAAAACCATAACTGATGAAGGTTACTCAAATGGCAAAGCCAAAATCTAAAGCAATATCTTAAGCATATTGTGGCTTTGTACAATGTCTGAATTTTAAGACTTCCTGTAGATAAAGTCACTATAGACCAGTCTTCCTCAAACTGATGATCTCCATAAGTGCCACTGTAACTTGTGTTATTTCTGGTTGTGTAATCCATCAATCTGGAGGTCATCACATTTGAAAAGTTTACTGTACATTGTACACTATACCAAGGAGAAACTTGTATGATTCTAATGGGTCACAGAGATGTGATTTAATGTACATCTTCAATTATAAAGAAAAATTATGACCCAGGCATATAAAACTAGGTAGAACTGCTAGAACATCACTGAAGAGGGAAACTTTATTCAAGCAATAAATTGATTGCTATATTTTTGTTACACACACTCTCTCCATTTGATGCTATCCAATTTGTATATTAATTTCACATTCCACTTCGGCTATAATTTAGTTTTAATAGCAGTCCCATTTTGCCTTTACCTCACTTTTTCTAGATTTTTTTATCATCTTGTCTGAAGAAAACAATTTGGTACTCAAAAGCTTGCAAACTGTGCTATGAAAAATAATATGAATTTTTGACTACATGGTTATATTTTTAATAAATTATTTTTATATTTTCCAAATTGTAACTGATGGGCAATGCATTTAGGGAGGTTAGAAGAGAAATAAGAATAAAAACTCATCAGAATGTTTAAAAGACATCAATCCATAATAATTAGTTATTATTTATCCGTGCTAAAATTAGCAAAAGACAGAATCTTAGAAGACAGTTTTATGGAGAAATTATTAAGGGAATTATTTCAATTTATCTGTTAGCAGCAGATTGAGCTCTGTTTGACCAAAGCCTACAAAAGACAAGGCAGATCTTGTTTGTAAACACATTTTCCCATCTTCATTCAAATAAGATGCTCGGACATCATGAAACACCTTAATTTAATATTCAGATGCAGAAATAATTACCAGCAATTACAAGAAAAGGTACAAAAAGCTCATCAGAGCTTATTATTCTGCAAGCATGTGGTTTTAGTCAACCGGCAATTTAAAATCTCAGAAGAGGCATGCAGTTATCCAACATATAACATGCTACCCTAAACCACAAACCTAACCACTAGCTGATATTTACAGGAACTTGTGAATCATACTTTAAGTAGGTAAGAACAGATGTGCTGGTTTAAAATGGTTTCAGAGCCCCTGATGCTTGTCCATTCATCTCTTTAATTACTTCATGCTGGTAGATAAGAATTAGAAAACCCGAATCCTGCAATTCTGGCTTGTTTAGACACGTACAATAATCTGTAAACACCAGAGTGATTTGAGAGGCTTAAATAAAAAAGGAATTCTCTTTCCTACTGCTTTCCTTTATTAGAGGTTGCTTTAAACATGCACGAATGGATGTAATTAATAACCAAATGTATTATTGGTGTTTAATGCATCAAACATTCATACTTGCAATAAGTTAACACCCAATAACTTTTTGCTATTGTTCTCTCAAATAGTACCCAGGTTTCTTGAAGTTTAAATTCTAAATCTTATATATACTTATCAGAGACTTATAGCCATTGTCACCTTAGGGCAGGGGTGTCAAACTCAATTTCAAACTCCCGGCGTAGTCGTAACGCTAACGGGAACCCCCCGACCCACCCACACCGGTCCCACCCACACCGGATGACCCACCCGCACCTACCTCACCCACACCGGATGACCCACCCGTACCGGTCGAGATGTAACAAGCGTAGTTCCCACGGACACCCCCGGACCCGTCCTCACCCTGTCTAGACTCCCAGAGACCGCTTCCGGGTGGGGCCGGGACAAGCGCCAAGGCATGGTCCATTTCTTCATTCCTCACAAAGGGTGATACCTCCCCAGCATGCACCCAGGGGCGGGGCCGACGCAGCAGGTGCTGGTTCCTCGCTGTTTCAAGATGGCCTTGTGGAGCTAAGACTGAATGAGTTTCAGCATAGATGGCCACCACAAAATTGTACATTGGCTCCTGGCCAGCCTGGGCCAGGGCCAAGGCAGCAGGGGCCGTTCCCTCACTGTTTCCAGGATGGCTTTGCGGGCCACATGAAACCACTTCGTGGGCCGTATCCGGCCCCTGGGCCTTGGGTTTGACATGTCTGCCTTAGGGCATGCTTCCAAATAGAAATGTATGAAATGTATAGAATTACACTCTTAGTGTCGAATCAAAATGTAATAAGCCTAATTTAATAGCTATAAAACACATTCTTTATTTTATTGCTATGCAAATAAAATTGACTTACTTTGTTAAGAATAAAACAGAGATTATATTGAATACACTGCTGGAAACTTATCTTGTTAATTAAATGGTTTCTTTGTCTACTATTGCAGCTCTGTGAAGAACTGTTAGAAAACACACAGTTGCCTACACATTCTGAATGAGCTTTCTAACACTCAGATTCACACTTCAAACGCAGATTCATTTTTCTGAGGAAATTTGGTCATAATGATAAGTTTCTTTATGAGGCAAGAGTTCCCATTACTGAATGTACATAATCTCATTTGGAATCTGGGTGTTCCTTTAAAAAATAAGAACAGGTATGAAAACAGCTGATCTAATTTTCTGGTGGTTTGAAATGGTCCTTATCATATAGGAAGATGAAGCAGATTTTGAAAAGAACTTGGGGATTATGGGGTTATTTTTTAACAGTCATATGTTAGAATTTACATTACCATCTTTCACCTCTTTCTAATTCAAAAATGGCAGGAAAATATAATTGTTTGTTATATGGGAATTTGTGTAGCCCTGACAAAGTATAGTCCTCAGAAGTTGCTCTATAAGTCAAATAAATAATAATGTTATTCTGCAATTTTACTTTTGAGTTACATTGCCTGATTAAGGTGTATTTAAGCTGAAACCACTCAACTCTTAAGCTACAGTGGTTTCAGAATTTTTTATCTTTCAGTCTGTGTCATAACAACACCCCCACTAAGATACCAATCCCCCCCCTGATCACAACTGAACTCAGAATCAAAGCAGGTCAAGTCTGATTAGTGTTTGCTTGGAAGAAAACCAAATTAGATTTTGAAGTTTTAAGAAAATCTAAATAAACCAACAATGGAATAGTAAACCTCATCCATACTGTTGCTAAGAAAAATATGAATATATCCATGAGGTTGCTAACACTTGAGCTTAGCCTGAAAAAGGCTCTATCCCAGTAGTGGCGAACCTATGGCACGGATGCCAGAAGCGGCACTCAGAGCCCTCTCTGTGGGCACATGCGCCGTCGCCCCAGTCCTAGGCCTTCAGCTGGGTTTTATAAAACCTTTTCGCTTTAGGCCTCCACTGTCATGTGCAAAAAAAAAAAAAAAAGGGTTCAATCAGTCAATTTCAACTTCTCACGGGGAAAAAAAAGATCTTGCAAAGTTGGAATTGATTGATTGAAATTTTTATTCCCACCCAGTCTGCCGTTACCACTGCAGCCACGCCCACCCAATTGGCCATGCCCACCCAATGGGCCACGCCCACCCAGCACTCGACGATGCATAAGTGGGTTTTGGGTTGGTTTGGGCACTCAGTCTCTAAAAGGTTCGCCATCACTGCTCTATCCTTAAGTTCACTCCAATGGCGTGGAAAGGAATAGATAGCATTAGATTATTTACAAAATAGCTAATTCACTTTATTTTTTTTAATATCGATCACCATTATCAATTTCATGGAGTGCTTTCCTAGATTTCTGCACTGAAGCCCTTTTAGACCTTCCAAATTGTGGCACAAGAGCAAATCTCTACTTTTTTTTTTTTTTTTTTTTTTTTTTTTTTTTTGCATTTATACCAAGCATGGAGGCAAGGATGAAAAGGAATTCCATTTAGGAGCAAACAATTGCACAATACCAAGAATGCTTACATTATTATTATTATTATTATTATTATTATTATTATTATTATTATTATTATTATTATTATTATTATTATTATTTATTAAATTTATATACCGCCCTATCTCCCTTACGGGACTCAGGGCGGTGAACAGGCGATACTAAAAACCACAATAATAACTAGTTTCTGTTCTAAAATCAAATTAAATAACAGGCCTGTTCTAAAAACACCCCATACAAAAAACCCCACTAAAACATAATCAAACTACGCCAGGCCGGCCGCACGAAATAGATGGGCCTTCAGGGCTTGGCGAAAAAGGCGCAGGTCCGCAACGTAGGTCGGGGGGTAGGTCATTCCAGAGGGCAGGAGCTGCCACAGAGAAGGCTCTCCCCCTGGGGGTCGCCAGCCGGCATTGTCTGGCCGACGGCACTCTAAGGAGGCCCTCTCTGTGGGAGCGGACTGGTCGAAGGGAGGTGTTTGGTAGGAGGCGGTCTTGCAAATACCTAGGTCCATTGCCATGGAGCGCGTTAAAAGTTGTTACTAACACCTTGAAGCGCACCCGGAAGGCCACCGGCAGCCAGTNGTATAGAATGTAAAAAACAGGATACTTTAACAAGACATTTAGCACATATAGTACCTCATATGTAAAATTAGGGATAAACAGATATAATTCTAAATATAAAGGGCTGATCAAAATTTATTTTTACAATATTACAGCCCTTTGCTTCAGGATGGCAAATATCTATCAGGAATTCAAAATTCTGTACTGAAAGCCAGACCTCCAAATATTGTTTTTTAAGGTGCTCAGGAAAACATACAAAGTTGTAGTCCATTTTAAAGTGAGATGTGTGACATGACCTGTACATGTAACTGACTTGTAAATGTACATAGGGAACTTCCATTTCAAGGCAATTGCTTTTTCTGAAATGGCAAAAAAATCTGGAATGCCTGGAATAGACAGCTAGTCTATTGCTAATTATTTCTGCTCAGTTTAAACGTGATTGCATTGACTGGGCTACCATATGTAGAATAGCTTTCAAGGAAGACACCCAGGAAAGGACAATCTTGGATACATTTTATACTGGAATTAATAAGAGTTGAGAAATAGAAAGACTGGTTATCTGGAACAACCCATGCTTTTTCTCCCCTCTTATGTTGTTATCAAGAACACTCTGAGATTGCATTGACTTCTGGTGAAGAGTCACAGTGAATTAAGCATTTCTGAAGGAGCAACCCTGATTGGCTGCCAGATGGTGATTTCTGTCCATTAAAAATCAATCTGGATAAAAGAGAGATCTTGAGAATACCTGCATGAACTCTGGAAAGCTGCTTCTCATGAGTAAACTGTAGGAATTGAAGTTTTTGCAGTTGGCTTATGAGTCCCTTGAGGGGCTCCAATTGAGTTGAGGGGTTCATAGCTGCAATGTAGTTTATTATGTGGACATAATGTTCTGTCAAACCTCATTTCTTAATTGCTTTTGGAAATTGCTTTTTAATTGTTTTTTAGTTATTAGAAACTCTGTAATGTAAGTTTTAGAGCAGCAGATGTGTTTCCTTCAATTCCCAGTGAAAGAAGTTTTAATGCAAATTTAAGGATTTTTTTCAAAATCTTTTCTTTGGAATAAACAAGAAAGGGGTGGTTAAAACATTGATTTTAGAAAGTTTCAAATGAACATATTGTCTAGATGGACTCGAAATAAGATTTTGAAATTAATTATAAGAATCCTTCCCATGGGAAAATGCTGTTGTTTTGAATTCCTAAAAAAAACCCATGAAGGTTTTCAAGGTTAGGCACTAGAGGGAATCAGAAGGAAATAAGATTACAATTAAAGGAGAACATTTACACTTGACTTGCTAACAGAAAATAAAGCAAACTACTTTAACACCAGAGATATTAAATGATATTTGTTTAAAATGAATCCAGAATATAGTTTTGAACATCTCATCTATTATATATAGATTGTGGTTCTTTTCTATATTGGATTTTATATAACCTTTCTATATTGGATTTACAAATGAGTCTTGTTAAAGTTTTGAAGGATCCTGTGAGAAGGGACAAAGAAAAAATGAAAAGAAGGATAGTAGGATCCTTCTAATCTAGGATAATATCTGAAGATATTAAAGATCAAAATTATTAAAAATAAAGTGAATATGAACTTTTTTTATTAAGGGTAACATAGATATGTTGTTATTTCTGTTAATCCTTAATAGACTTCTGCTGACCAGGATCAAACAATGATTCTTTAAAGATTTGTTTATAGATAAAGGACACAATATGGGAAGATCATTTGTTGTATTTAAGAGAAAGTGATAAATTATTAAAAATGATCCCACAAGGTTAGGGATTAGAGTTTGGACAATGCTGCTGCCAAATGTAGTGTAATGATTGCAAGAGTACTATAATGTGAGAGATGAACTTAAATCACAAACAAGTTCTGTTAACTGCAGGAGGCACACTATGATCATAGACTTGTGACCTGTATGCTTGTGGAGAAATGGAAGGGTTATGTACATTAGTTTGGTAAAGTGGCCAGTGTGTTAATTAGAATCCAAGAGAACAGGAATCTAATCCTCATGAAACACATTGGAAGACCTCAATCAGTCTCATTCTAACAAATCTGAGTGTTTTTAATAATAATTCTATTGACCATTACAATTAAAAGATGCAAACTAAAAAGGATTGAGAAAATATGAAGAAAAAAAATGCAGGAAAGAAAAAAGGGACAAAAAGAATATATGAATAAATGACTTCCCCTTTCATAACAATTAACTTTCTTTAGTACTGAACATAAAGAATTTCTTTCCATTGACTGGTATAGCTGAGTAAATATGTATCCTCAGTTACAGGGTAAAAAGTAAAAGGCAATCAGGAACTCTTTGAAATTCTTTCTAAAGGATGGACTGAAATTGTCTTTATGGCAACTAGTTCTTTACTTAATATTTGTAAATGTTGTAAACAGTGGAGAATGGTTTTCTAAGATTTTTCTATACCCATCTTTTGACAGGAACGTATGGGATCACTGCTTAGCAGAGATCAAGAAGTGATCTTGACAATTCCCCGGCAGCTTTCTGTTGCTGCTTAGAAGGCTATAGGATCCTCAAGAACCACTATTATATCTGTATACTGTATATATCTTCCATGAATGATCTGTCAACAGCTTATCCAAGTCTGTCTCTAGTCAAAAACCTGGATATTGTTGGCAACTGTTCTTTCCAGGTATTCTGGATCATCATAGATCCACGTACCTTGTATAACTCTATGTATCCCTATGTAACAGGTCAGGGGGAGGAGTTAGGGTCAGGGGCGGAGCTTCAAAAGGGCATCCCTGGACACTAGCCTGGGGTTAGTCCTTTGTTCTTTGGCCATCACATGCAGCCACACGGCTGGAGACTCCACAATCACCCCACCATGTGACGCTTGGGAGAAGAGGGGAAAACCTAATGTCAATTTACCTGTGGGACAATCAAATTGCAGAAACCTATTTTGGATGCACCTCTACAAACTGTAAGTCATTGTTTAGGATTCCCAGAATAAAGCAATATTTTCTGTTTGTTCCTCTGAGTTATCTATCTGTTCCAGACTGAAAAAGAGCATGTTTCCTGTCTAGAACAGAATAGTAAATTGACATATGTTAATTCTCCTCTGATCTCATGCACCAGTGAATTTGGATGGAATTAATCTTCCTCTGATCTGCATTTTAAAGAAGCAAGCAAAACTCTCTTGCATGTGATAGAAATTTGATGTGACTAACTTCCAAAGGTGTGATTCAGTGCATTGTCTTGTTAATTGCTGTTATCTCTGCAAGCCAAGTTTTAAAACAACAACAAAAAACTCTTGCATCTTAAGGCTGCATTTCTGAAATCAAGGAGCGTGGGCTGCTTCCCCCTCCCTTTCTCCCTGCCAGCAACTTCAAAGCTCGGGGCAATGAGAGAAGCGTTTCAGAAAACTGTTTGCAAAGGAACTGTTTAAACTGCCTCTAAAGTTCAGGTAGAGGCTTGCAAGGGGTGACACCCCCCCCCCTTGTTATACACTCTTCATTGCTTGAAAGATTGAAGCCTGTCTCCCACCCTGTCTAATGCAAAACAAGGATTTGAAAATTAAGTGTTTAGATTAACTAGCAACTACAGATCGCTTCTGCTTCAGAGAGGAGCACAGAGGGGCCCCTTCCAGGCTATAAAACTGCCTTAATAGCCCTCCTTGACGACCCGGTTGCTAAGCTCAGAGGGCAATTAAGCCATTAAGCTGCTTTCTCTCCCTCATAAAACCTCAATACTGGCGAAAGATGCTAAACTCCCCCCTCCCTTTGGAATTTCATCTATGTCATTAGAAAGAAGCCATGCAGAGGCCCCAATAGCAGGGCAGCAGCGCCCCCTGGTGGCCAATCTGCACGTGACACCTTGAAAAAATTTTTTTCTTCTCCTCACATCACAACAACTTGATAATTCAATTCAAATCAAGCCTAAACCACCACTAAAAGGGCTTTCACCCACTCAAGCTGCAGACCCAAGTTTCTTCCAGTTTTGAGTGACATAGGGGAAGGAGACAGCAGTGCACTCAATCCTTGCCTATTATCACAAGCTGAATACCCAGTGTTCCAGCCTGCAACTTCATGACCAGGTGGGAGTTCATGCCTCTCAGTGGCCACTGCAGGAACGTGGTAATAGGAAGAATTTGGCTGACCTCTCTTCAGACGTCCCCTAGTGGTTAAAGGAGGAGCTACACGCGAGCCTTTAATCACGCCCAGAGAAAGCCCTCTAGTGGACAAAGGGTGTACCTCGAAAGAAGATCACCCTGGTAGCTGATACGCAGATAGCGACCCCTAGTGGTCGAAAAGTGAAGTTCATCCAATTTCCTTCTAATTAGCTAGGAACCACAGGAGAACGCTCCCAGGCACCCCCACCCACAGACAGCACCTCTGAAGCTGATCTGCAAGTAGCGACCCCTAGTGGTCAAAGAGGGAAGTTCTTCAAATTCGCTTCAAAATAGCGGAGAAGAACACTGAACCTATCCTAACCATGGCGGAGTGTCTCATTCATCTAGATGCAGGGGTTCAACAAACCAGCCTTGTTGGGACACCCCAACCAGACGGCCAAGGAGAAGCGCCGCAAACAGCCACCCTTGACCTGTGCACAGAAGCTGAAGCTCAAGCCTCAGTAAGACCAAAGACGTCTCAGAGTCACTATGATCTGAGACAACAAAGAAAGCCAACTGAAGCCATGCATGCAAACCTGTTGGAGAAATGGCACACCGTGTACAAGTGCCATGAAAGATGCTGGGAGAGATGGCACAAACTCCACCAAGAGCAAAAAGAGGATCTCTCCCCCGAACGTGCTCACGCACTGGAAGGAGATAAAGAAGACGCCTTCACACAATGGATGGACTCCGAACGGCAACTCAAGGACATCCAGCAGCAATTAAGAGACTCAGAAGTCAACCGCGACATGCAAAGTCTTCGGTTACTGAACGAGGAACGCAAGAAGCTTCTAGAGAGCCCACAATGGCCTCCTCACCTGAGGGACAGACTGGTCGACAGGGCCGAGTCCAAAGTTTCCCGCCATTCACACGCACCGTCCCAACGGTCGCACGTGGCTCCATCCCATGCGTCTGGAAGGGCCTCATCCTTCCGCCACATATCCAAGGCACATTCCAGCGTGTCACAACAGTCTCATGTCACAGGCGCCTCCCGCCATTCAAAGGCTTCTTCTCGCCAGAGCCAAGCATCTCGAGCCTCAAGGGCAGAGAGCATTGCCGCTCGTCTTGCAGAAGCGCGAATCAATACCGCAATGGCTGGAGTCGCTGCCCAAGCAGCAGTAGAAGAAAAGCAGCAAAAGGAAGACTTGGCCAAAGCGGAGACTGCAGCAGCTCTACGTGCAGCTCTACGTGTAACAGAAGCAGAACATCAGCAAAAGGAAGATATGGTCAAAGCTCGGGCCGACTATGAGATTTCACAGCGACAACAGAAAGCAAAAGAGGCTGCCCAAATAGAAGCAATTCTGCAGAGAGAGATGGAAGACGTCACACCTACACACAGATTGGAAGGGCTAGGAAGAGAAAGCCCTCATACCCGTGTGCAGGCCTACGTGGACAACCAAAGGGCATTTCAACGTGAACAGGTAAGACCACAGCCAGCCACAAGCCCCCCGAGACTGAGTAGACGAACAGAAGAATCTCAACGGCCAGATGTGCCAGTCAGCCACAGGGTTGATGTCGCGACAACTAGGCCACGGGATCTTCCCACTGTTGCTGCCCCATCGAACCACACCCTTGATGGCAACCGGATGGGACCACCAGCAACGGCTACGACTGCACAGCGGGGAGCACAAGAAGATCTTTCCACCGTTGCCGCCCCACGGAACCCATCGAACCACACCTTTGACGGCAATCGGATGGGTCCACCAATTCAATTCAATTCAATTCAATTCAAATTTAATTTATATACCGCCCTTCTCCCATAGGACTCAGGGCGGTTCACAGCATATTTAA
>NW_015387178.1:458108-471089 GCF_001527695.2 Protobothrops mucrosquamatus
ACCCCAATAAAAACCGAATTAAAAACCAAATATTGACGGCTGTGTTTCCAATTAAAATTGCTTCTAAAATCATCCCTACCTAAAATCCTCCCTAGGTCAGGCCCGCTTGCTGGAAAAGCCATGTCTTGAGGGCGCGGCGGAAAGTAAGGAGATCCGGAATCATCCGGATCTCGGGGGGCAGTTCGTTCCAGAGGGTGGGTCCACCAGCAGCGGCAACGGCTCCACAGCGGGCAGAGCAACGAGATCTTCCTATCGTTGCTGCCCCATTGAACCCGCCGAACCATATCTTTGACGGCAACCGGATGGGTCCACCTGCAGCGCCAACGGCCCCACAACAGAACCAGCTGTCGCTCGAGGACAAGATTGAAAGAACTCGAGCCGAACTAGAGTCCCTGCTGCGCCAACAAGAGGCAGCATCCCAAGGAACCACTACCCGACCTGACTACAGAGGACAGTCTCGAACATCAGCTGTGCCAGCCTACGAGGGAGCCAATTACGCTCCCCCAGAAAGACGAGAGACACTCCAACAAGTGCGCACGCAGGAACTTGGGTCCCCTCAGCTCAATGTCAAAGCAGAGGAGTTCAGACCAAGCCAACGAGGACCATACGCCCAAGGAAGATACCAGCCAGACATGGAACAAAGCAATGTGCCATATCCACCCATCTACGTTTCTTCAAGAGGTAAACTAGATCTGGCGTCTAAAGGCATGCACAAGTTCTCTGATAAAGCGGGGAGGGACTACGTATTGTGGAAGCTCACATTCCAGGCCGCCATTTAAGATGAAGTAATAACACCAAGCCAAATGCTTGGACACATGAAGGCATGGCTGGGACCAGCATCCGCACGATTAGTAGAGAACACTCAACTAGCCCACCTAGGCGACCCAGCCACCGCCCTTCTCAAGGCGTGGGAAAGACTCGACGAGCGGTATGGCGCGCACAAAATGACAGAGAGTTCGCTCTTGGATTGTATTTACACTTTCCCTAACATCAATATCGATGACCACACCCAGATGTTGGAATTCGCAGACACGCTCGCGATGTTACATTCTGTTCGTGAGCAGCCCAACATGCCAAAACTCACTTGCCTCGATCAGTTCGAGAAGCAAAGGATTATAGTTAGAAAACTACCAAAGCAGTCAAGGGATGAATGGGCCATAATATCAGAAGCTCACAGAAGCCAGGACCCTGACACACCACCCGCCTTTGCTGTATTGGCTCAATTCGTGACCCACCAAGCAAAACTACGCCGTATTGCTAGCAACTTCGAGCCAACAAAAGATTCGTTCCCAACACCAAGACAGACCAGCCACAACTTCGGCCCTAACAGAGGCTCTGTCCAAGCCACGAAGGATAGACCCATTGTTTCAGTGTATAAAACAGACATCACGCCTCACACAAAGGAGATCTTCGACGAACACCGAGGAGTTCTTATTCGAATCCTCGTTCACCAAGAAAAGGCCTGACTTGTCCAATTCACAAGTCCTCACACTCCCTAAACGATTGCAGAGAATTTAGAAAAAAATCACTAGATGACAGAAAGACCCTACTCAAGGAAAGCAAGATATGTTTCAAATGCTGCGACTCCATGGAGCACATGGCCAGAGATTGCACAGCTAGAGTGAAATGCCACCTGTGTGACAGTACCAGGCACCCAGCAGCCTTACATCTAGACACTAAGAAGCCCTCTGAGGAGACTCAACAAGCGACTTCGACGACGGAAACTCAGACTGACTCCGAAGAGCAGCCAAAGCAGTACGGGATGTACTACACAGATATATGTGACGGCTCACCATGCCCTCCTTCATGCTCACCCGTCTGTCTTGCAAAAGTCTACCCCGACGGGCAACCTGAAAAGGCAGTAAAAATGTACGTCATACTAGACCCACACTGCAAAGCTACTATAGCAAAGCCCGCCTTTTTTGATCTTTTCGACCTCCCGAGCGAATCGAAGCATTTTGCAATAAATACGTGCACAGTTCAAAGGCGCACAGCGGGGAGGAAAATCACCGGTCTACGCATAGAAGCGATAGATGGAAGCTCACACTTCCGGTTACCATCAGTGTTGGAATGGGAGACCTTACCAGATATCCACAGCGAAATCTCAACACCAGAGGCGGCAAGAAGAATACCTCACTTAGCACACATAGCTGATTTAATCCCTCCTCTAGATCCTGAAGCTAAAATCCTACTCATGGTGGGAAGAGACGCCCCAGAGTCCATTGGCTCCGACGAGAGAATCAAAGGTCCACCAGGAACCCCAGTAGCTATTAAGACGGAACTTGGATGGGCCATAGGAGGGACAGTTTGTGTTGAGCAACTGCAAACCCCAACCCAGGTGAGCATATCAAACACCTCCATTCCCAGTAATGGAATAGCACCTCACCAAAAACAACACCTAGAACACTGTGCGCTTGTGACAACCAAACCCGCTTTGGAAGCAACAGTGTTCCAGACCAGTAAGAATCGCAACAGCTTAGCCTTGTCCATAGGGGACAAACAAGACAAACAACGTCTGCAAGACCGGGAGTCATGGAGTTTACTTCCAAGATGTCCCAAGAGTATGCAAGTGCAGTGCACGTATGTTTCCAGCTCACCCGCCACAGTGCAAAAGAAAGAATTGTATGCTTCCTTAGATGTGTCAACGAAGGCAAATGCAGCCTTAAGATGCGTCACAGTCTACAGCGGGGAGAGCCACACTTACGTCATATTGTTTGCAACCATAAGATACATCAGAGTCTACAGCGGGGAGAGCTGCAGTCTCGGTGTCTTCTTTGGAAAAGCGAGACTAACAATACATGAAGGCCACACCGTACCAAGGTTAGTACTATGTGGTACCACGTTAGCTGTAAAGCTCACCAACTTGACAGCGAAGACGCTGTGCCTTGAACTACAGTCTACCACCTTCTATGCAGACAGCAAGGAGATGTCAAGCTACATCTACAAACAAAGCAGACATTTCTATGTCTATGTAAGTAACAGAATGAAGAGAGTTGAAACATCCTTCAGCCCTGAACAATAGCAACATGTACCAACAGGTAACAACTTTGTGAATCAAGTGAAGTGGCCCAACCTTGCCACACAGTTAACAGAACTGACCTGGCTACAAAGTCCTGAGCTCTTGGTCTGCTCAAATAGACAAAGGCCACAGAGACCAAAATGCGATGTACCTTCAACTCCAGATCAACGTGCCAACCTCCAACTTCAGGCACCCAGTAAACGTCAACCAATCCGCTTCAAACCCCTGACTAAGCGGAAGCACCTGAGATTAGGCATAGTTCTGATCATCTTGATCACTTGTCTTAGCATCCCAAGAATGAACTTTATAGGAGTCTGCAAGGACTTTAAGACTATTGAAGACATTTGCTATGACCCAGTGATTGACAAATGCCTGATGGCCAAAAATTGCCTTCCCCATACAGCTCACATGGGCGAAGCGCGCATAGGCGAAGTGTGGGAGCACATGATTGGCGCACCCCGCGAAATCATAGACTCTATGTCGTTAAAGACACACACACCCACACATGAAGTCCTCACTACCCTGATGACAACAGTGGCAGCCATCCTCAGTGCTCCATCGGTGGTTCCAGATACCTCGGTTCCTGAGTATCCTGAGTCTTCTGCAGCTGCCTGTTGTTCCTGATCCTTCAGTTCCAGCTGTTGTTCCTGATCCTTCAGTTCCAGTTGTTGTTCCTGATCCTTCAGTTCCAGCTGTTGTTCCTGATCCTTCAGTTCCAGCTGTTGTTCCTGATCCTTCAGTTCCAGCTGTTCCTGAGTTTCCAGATCCAGCTGTTCCTGTTTTTCCAGGTTCTTCAGTTCCTGAGTATCCTGTGAATCCAGTTCCCTTTGTTCCTGAGAAACTTTGGGTTCCAGTTTTTCTGTTCCAGATTTGGTTCCAGTTTCCTTTACAGGAAGAAGACCCTGTCTCACTTAGAGACAAGAACGCATACCAGAACTATTGGCCCATGGGACTTGCACACCGGGCCCACCCAGCGGATGAACCACTTTGCCAAGCTGACTTTCAGATCGTGAAGCCACGTGAGTCAGGTCATGACTCAAAGACACTTGTACCAGGCTGATCTCCGATTTGGTACCGTAGCTGATGATGACTGAACCAGAAGATAAAACCTCAAATGATGTATTGTGTTTATGCATTGTTTGATGTACCACTTGCTTATTTTTTGCATAATTGCGCATGCTTTATATTTACCAATAGTTATGCATGTTTGATACCAAGTTTTTACCTATGTAGTCACAAGTTAGTCAACATTGAGTACTGTATACTTTAATGCTATATTTTTTCCTATTCAGTTAGTAAGTAGTGGAAATATAAATTTCCAAGCGGGGAGTATTCTGGATCATCATAGATCCACGTACCTTGTATAACTCTATGTATCCCTATGTAACAGGTCAGGGGGAGGAGTTAGGGTCAGGGGCAGAGCTTCAAAAGGGCATCCCTGGACACTAGCCTGGGGTTAGTCCTTTGTTCTTTGGCCATCACATGCAGCCACACGGCTGGAGACTCCACAATCACCCCACCATGTGACGCTTGGGAGAAGAGGGGAAAACCTAATGTCAATTTACCTGTGGGACAATCAAATTGCAGAAACCTATTTTGGATGCACCTCTACAAACTGTAAGTCATTGTTTAGGATTCCCAGAATAAAGCAATATTTTCTGTTTGTTCCTCTGAGTTATCTATCTGTTCCAGACTGAAAAAGAGCACGTTTCCTGTCTAGAACAGAATACCAGGAAACAGGGAATTAGTCTCCAATGTTCCATCAGATATTCAATGCCCTGACTCTGATTCATTCATTCATGTATCCCTTGTATTAGAGCAGTGATTCTCAATCTTGGCAAATTTAAGACATGTGAACTAGCTGGCTGGGGAATTCTGAGAATTGAAGTCCACATGTCTTAAAGTTGCCAAGGTTGAGGAAAAATTGCATTAGATATACAAAAACATCATAATTACTATTCAGTGGAGGACAGAAATAGGAGAACTTACACTGGATGTGGTAACTCTTTTTACTAGTATATCATGTCATTACACAGATGTTTATACAGCAAACACTGGTGCAATAAAATAAATAACATCTAATTACACCTTTTAAAAAAATCAGATTTAGCAATATTATAAATAGGGGTGATAATTTCATTTTTTAGAAAAAGAAAGTATTATCACTCTACCCTTGTCAAAATTTATGTAATGGATAGAAATAGTTAGCAACATATTTACTATCAGGAAATTAGTACTGAAATAGTTTTTAAATACACGCAAATTTTGTTTTGTATTGTGACATGGTATCTGCTTTAATTTTCAATGATCTTAAAGCAGGAATTGCCCTGCTATGGTGTTAGATGTTCATGAACTAAACTGAGTAACATGGGTTAAGGTGAAACTTGATTTTTACAGGAGTAGAAAATACCTTTCAGGAAAGGGGGGAAAAATCTGAAAAACTGAAATCCAGGAGAAGAAATAGAATGGAATTGGTAGAAACCTGAATAACAGTAGTTTCTTCTGCAACATCTCATTTGTCTTATTTTTCTCATAATACAAGAAAAAAGGTAAAACCAAAAAATGGTTAGTTTTCATATAACGTATACACAAGAGTAATATATTTTTCATAAAAATATTTTCTAAAGATTTTCAATTGTGGTAGAAAAGATAAAAATGTTGTCAAAGGCATTGCATTTCTGCTTTAACTGTCAATCATTCCAGAAAAGGCTGGTAAAAACTAGAAACATTGATAATATTATTTTTTTTATTATCTTACAAGAAAAGATTGTTGGAGAAAAAGGAGAAACTAATATATTTCAAATATTCAAAATTATTTCTCAATGACACAGATTTGAATTTAGGGTAATCATCTAGAAGACAAAAATCCCAGGAATCTGATTGCTGAGCCACTATAAAAAGATTGATACTAAAGCTTGTGATCTAAATTGTTTCCTTCCTCTAGGCCAGAAGTCTTTGTACCTTTTTAATTTAAGATAACCAAACTATTCTTAATCAATGTATACAGTACATTGCACTTAAATGTATTTGTGTTTTATGCAATTTTTTTGAGGGAATTCCCTTGCACTTTCCCCGAGGTATCTGATAACTTATAATAATTGTTTTTAATCCCTTTTAAAGCATTTTTTCAGTCTAATGAAAGATCCAGAAAAAACAATTAATATTAGTTTCAGCTAGTACCATAATATTAATTTCAGCTAGTACCATAAAATTCAATGATTTGCAGTTATTAATAGAAAAAGCACAATTGTTTCATTCATTCCAAAATGCAAAATTTCTATTAGCCTTGGATAAAAATGAATGAAAAATGTATTGTTTTTTTCTTTGTTAATTTTTACATAAAGGGCAGGTGGTTAATCTGTGCAATCAGGAATTTGCTGATAAATGCTAGTCTTACTTACTCAGCATAGGAAGCATTCCATCTCTACCAAAAACCTAGACTGCAATTGAGCATATTTCATTAAAAGTAAATTTATTACAATTACTTTCATATTCAGAAGTTTGTTGCAAACAATGCCACCTACCTTATATTTGTTTTATGTGGACATACAGTGGGTTCTTCTGAACATATAAACAAGGAACAAATCTAACAACTTACATTACTAATTTTTGTCAGGTTTTTTTTACATTTGTGTAGTCTGCTGTGACATAGGTTTTCGACTCATATTGTATCTTCTCCTTCCTTATGGTGTTCTACTATGAAGTGATCTCACTATGTAATTTTGACACTTCAATTTTTCCAGTTGTTGCAATTATACTGTATCTACCATTCTAGCTGATCCAGACAATTTCAGATTGATTTTTTTCCTATGTATTTACCAAGCATTTCTCTCTCCTTCCCCTCTTTTACTTCAGTGCATATTGATTGTAAAATTGTATGAATGTCAACATAAATCTCCAGTGATTCAGCTTACTCTTATAGGCCTACAGTCTACACATAATTGTGCATATCTCCAGCAGTTCAATTAAATACATACAGTAAATTCTTCATCCATTTTTTCTTTTTGGGTTCATTAAGAATTTCTGTTCTTCGATTTATTGGTTCATCTTGATTGTGATACCTCAAACACCTCAAACACCTTACACTTTCAGTATTATATTTCACCATTCCTTTTTCTCATTCTTTATAAATGCAAATATAAGAATAACAGTAACCTAAATACAAATTCATCGCATCAGAGGAAAGACTATGATCACCTTATCAGTGACCATCCTTGACTCATTCTCTGATGCCATGTGTATCTCCAAAATATCCTTTCTTGGGACTTTATCA
This sequence comes from Protobothrops mucrosquamatus, assembly GCF_001527695.2. Taxonomy (NCBI): domain Eukaryota; kingdom Metazoa; phylum Chordata; class Lepidosauria; order Squamata; family Viperidae; genus Protobothrops; species Protobothrops mucrosquamatus. The sequence continues at coordinate 465,401 of NW_015387178.1, forward strand.
TTAAATTAAAATAGATGTGGGAAAGATGGCCATTCCAACAGGCCAATTACTACCAAGTACATCTGAACTCCAAAGTTTCTAGAACAAAAGTGATGCTGTGGAGGAGTTGCGGAGCCTCAACATTCTGTAGAATATCATTGCTACTCTGGATGTCTGGGAGATACTCTGGAATACCATTCTCAAAAGAATACTGAAACCCCCTGCTCCCCAGGTTTGCTGCCACGCTTCAGCAACTCCTCCACTCTTTGGAATCTAATTTGATTATTCTCCGCCACTGCGTGAGCCCTTTTTTTTAAGACGCAAATACAGGTTTCAAAAATAAGCAATGACACGTTATTAGAAGGCCCGGAGGTAAAGGATTTATCGGGCTGGAAGATTAATTATGAAATCATAAGGACATGACCCTCTGCTAAAGGATCGCGCGCAAAGGACAGAGTTGTGTTGGTTAAGCGCGAAATCGTGAATTGTGGACATCCGTGCTCTCCTCCCATCTCATGTAATATATAGCTCCATGTGGAATCTCCTTGCTGAGAAGAAGCTCCCTATGAATAATCTTTGGATCTTGCAAAGCGACTGTCCTTTCTGGAAAGCTTACCTCGGATTACGAAGGTGCAGGAACCAATGACTCATGGCAAGTCCAAGATCCGAGTCTGGATTGCGCCTTGGACTTTACTACGTCGCTCGCCTTTCCCAACCGCCATACATGCTCCTTTGCACAGGCTCTGTCTATGTTTGAAGTTTGATATCGGAGGCAACTGGAGAGACGACGGCTGCAAACCAGCACTCTAGGCGCGCACTCGACCCCCCCTAGGCATCTGCTCAGCCGCCTCCGCCCACCTCTTGACGGCGGATTGGCTCGTGGAGCCTGAACAGAAGCCTTTGGATTGGAACAGCAGCCCAATCGCAGATGATTCAGACGGTCCTGGCAATTAACTGAGCTAGAAATACTCGGATCTCGAAGAGACCGAAGCGCGTAGTTTTCCTCCTTGTAGCTGGCCACTATCCTTTATCAAAAGCCCAATATATGCCGTGCCATCAAGCTAAAGGAGGTGGAGCTGAACACGCGGAGGCGACGGAGAGAGGAAATAGACAGGAATAGACAGAACCTGCGTTACTTCCCGGGAGAAATTTTCGAAGGGTTGGAAAGGAACATAAAACCTCTTCCTCCCCAGAGTCGTTTCGAAGCAAGAAGAAAACACGAGTACTGTATGTGGATTGTTTGGACGCAGGCTTTGGATCTCCTTTGTTCGTTTACAAAAGCTGCAAGAATGCTGGCAGCAGCTGACGCCGCTCTTGAGTATTAAGGGATTAAGCTCCGCTTAGTATGGTGGCTGGAATACCATGCACTGAATAAAAAGATTCCAATATTCTGTTGCACACTTAATGAAATTTCTTGATGAGTAAATGAGTAGGCATATACTTCAGTTGGTAAGTATAGGATACAGTTCTGGCCGCCTAAAAGGTCAGATAGTTTAAAACGCACTTCCTCAATCCCCTCCCCTCCCCATGTGTTTATGTCCTGATCTCTCTAGCCCCGGTGATGGTGAACCTTTTAGAGACCAACTGCCCAAACTGCAACCCAAATCCCACTTATTTATGGTAGGGGGCTGGGTGGGCGTGGCCACTGGGTCATGGCAGACTGGGTGGGTGTGGCCACCTCAATGTTGCTTAGGGGGAGGGAAACCGGTATACTGGTTTCTTACTGCCACCCGACTTGTTCCCCAGTCTCATGGCAGCGGCATTGGGCAGGAGGTGGTAAACGGCCGGTTTTGTGTGACATAGCTGTTTGCCGCCTTGCGTATTGTGCCCAATGCCGCTGCAATGCAGCTTGGCCAAAAGTGGCCGTGGAACAAGTGGGGCAGGTTCCCTGTCACCTGTTCATTCAGCTACAGTAGGGGTCCTCAAACATTTTAAGCGGGGCCAGTTCATCAGACTGTTGGGGGAGGCGGACTGTAGTTTGAAAAAAAATAATGATTATAGAACAATGTAAAATCAAGTATAAAATGAAACAAGAAAAATGAATTGGTTAATTATTTGAATGAGTTTTAAGTGAAGAAAATATACATTTCCAATGAATCTACACATTTTGTTTGGGAATGTAACTGCTGGTTTTTCCACAAGTAGTTTTTGAGTTGTGGGAAGATGGCAGAAGTTTTCCTCCCTCACTTGTTTAATGAGTATGTCCAATTTTACTTCAAATGCTTCCACATGTGAATGCATATCACAGATGAGCTTCTCCTTTCCTTGAAGTTGCACATTGAAACTGTTGAGTAGCTCTATTACATCTGTCAGAAAGGCAAGGTGCCATTTCCATTCAGCATTTCTTGCAGACATCTCATGACCCAAGCTAGGTAACATCAGTAATGCCAGAAGAGCGGGGGTTTGTGGAATGAAGGAGGAGAAGGAAGGCGGTTGTGGAGTCCTTGCTACTCTCTGAGCTTGGTGGCTTTCTTGCAGACGTTTCATGACCCAAACTAGGTAACATCAGCAGTGCCAGAAGAGAGTGGGGTTTGTGGAGTGGAGGAGAAGAAAAGAAGAGGAGGAGGAGGGTGGTTGTGGGTTCCTTGGTCCTCTCTGAGCTTTGTGGCTTTCTTGTAGACGTCTCATGACCGAAACTAGATAACATTAGTTCACTTACTATCCCATTTTGGGTCCTGAAATGTCTGCAGGAAAACCACCATCCTCAGAGACACCCCCCCAAGGACCCTTCATTTTAATTCTGAGCCAGAAATATTCTCCTTGATTAGCATTCTGGACCGTCTCAGGGCAGAAGAACTTGCCTGGCAGGACCTCTTCCCATGGGGCACATCCCAATGCCCCCATCCTTCCTCCACCATTTCCTGGACCCTAAAGGCCAATGAAGTTTCTCTCAACCACCAGCCCCGGCACTCCCGGTTCCTCCGAGCTGCTCCACCACCTCCAGCTTTGCCTACCTCTTGGGGCTTCACCTGGATGCAGCACCACCACCCCCGTTTATGGATCGGGATGCTCCTCCAAAGGCTGACCACATCCTCCCTCCCAGCGGCTCCCCTGACCTTCCATCGCCTCAGCTCCACACAACCCTTCACAACCCCGAAATAACCTTCCTGGAGCAAATTCTCCTTTTTTCTAGCTCACCCCGGCCGCCTATCACAAATTCCTCGCCCTTCGCCTGCTCCCCTCAGACCCATAACCGGCACCCCACTCCAACAGCCCCACTCCAACCACCAGTGGGGCTGGGTCCCTCGGCGATGGGGCCAGTGGCACGTTGCCTTTTGGCCGGCATGGCAGCAGCAGTGGCAGTGGCGGAGGCTGGGGCTCGCGTTCTATAGCGCCTAGTGAGGGACCCGCCTCAGAAGCAGCAGCAGCAGTGGCATTGTCATCACCAGGTTTGGCTGTCCTAAGCGAGGCCGAGGCTGTAAGCGAGGCCTAAACCTCTCAGCTCAGCCCTGAGGTAAAAACGTGAATAGGCGAGAGGAGAGGGTGTGGCCTAAGCGCAAGTGCACCCTTGGGCATGTGAGGGAGAAACTGGGAAAAAAACATCTCCCACCAACTCGACGTCCTGCCATTGGCTGGGGCTCTCGCCACCATCCACCCACACTCTCCTCGTGATTGGATGGCTTGCCTGAGAGGTTAAGGCTGGCCAGATAAAAAGACAGGTCGGGCCATCTGTGGCCCACAGGCCGTAGTTTGAGGACCCCTGAGCTACAGCTTTGGTGGCTCTGTAGGCAGAGCTGTGAAGTTTTCTTCTTTGACAGAGCCACCTACAGAGCCACCAAAGCAGCAGGTGGAGCGCCGGAGGCTCGGGGAGGGAGGGTGCTGAAGTGGGTGGTTGGGCCATTGGCAAGAGCAATGCGTCTGAGCAGAAAGCGGCCTCGGAACAAGTAGGGCAGGTAAGGAAAGAAATCCTCACTCCCCCCAGAAATTGCCTTTCTTTCCTTACCTGACTCCCAGCCCCGTGCCATTTCTCCTTTGCAATCTGCTGCCGCCACATGCAAGGAAACAAAGTTTTTTTGGGGGGGAAAAGATCAATCAATCAATTCCAACTTCGCAATCTTTATTAAGACTTTGTGTTTCTAAGTCTTCAGCTTAAAGCTGAAGTTCCATTTGTAAACACAAATGTAGATCCCTGATGAAACCATTTAAACTTGACTGACACAATTGACCAAATAATGTTAACATGTTGTTGTTTATGGAAGTATTGACCAACTTTTTAGACCAGGACTGTGGAGACCTAGCCAGGTTTGCTACAGAAAGACTTTATAGAGCAACTTTGGAGTAATGATTGTACATTAACTCAACCTACTTCAGAGGTGGTTGTAAGCAAAACTGGATGAGGGAGTACTATGAATCCCATCTTGAACTTCTGGAGAAAAAATAATATGGAATTTTTCTTACTCTAAATAGAATAGATGCAAAAGTTATTCATGAGTGACTCACCTGTCTTCTGTAGTCTACTATCTCTCTACTTCCGAAAACTTAGAAAACTGAAAGAATGAAAATAGTGGAAGAATTCCCTCTGGGAGCTTTCCCATATCAGGGCAGTTGTAAAAATTGCAGAGGGAAAGAGAGATGCAGAAGAAAGACTACTACAGCCATGAATAAAAAACACTACCGTTAAGATAACTTCTATAGCATCCTAAGAATGAAGTGGAAAAAAAAACATAAGCCTTTTTGGAGAGAGAAAGAAGAATATTTTGTAAAGTGGAAGAGAGTTTTCATCAGCATATCTGTTGTGTATATACTGTATATATTGCAAGCCTGTGTTTTAGGCAGGAATGTATGCTTTAAACTCATTGGCTGCCGCCTAGTGGCGGTCCGTATAAATAAGAATCAAGCGGCTGTTAGAGCTGCTTCTGTATGGATTGAATAAATGAGCTGTTACTTTCACTCCGGTCTCTTCAATGCCTCACCAATCCCAGTACACAACGGTGGTGACGAAGGTGGGATTATGCTGCTAAGGAAGAAAAAGCTGGAGGACTAAGAGCTAAGAGTCACTAAGGGGTAAGACCAGGCATCAGCGCCCTGATAGGAACAGCGTTCCCTTCTGCCTGCCAGCAAGCCACGCTGGAGGCATCACTATCCTAAGGGATCCGTCCCTAGGATTCGCACAGAAGCCCTTAGCAGCATAAGGCATTGAGAGACTCAGTAACAGACAGCTATGGCCAAATTGGCAAGCTATCTGAATTCGACGTATTGCACCCAGAGCAATGGAGCTCTTACGTCTCCTGGGTCGAAAATTACCTGAGAGCAAACCAGGTCAGGGAAGACAGACTAAAGGCTGCAACATTACTATGCATATGCGGCCAGGCAACTTTTGACATAGCAGAGAACCTAATCGCCCCAGCCAGATTGGAGTCAATTACCTACGCTGACTTGAAAAGAAGACTCAAAGATCACTTCGAACCAAGACTGTCTATCATTGCATGGAGCAGTGGTTCTCAATCTTTCTAATGCCACGACCCCTTAATATAGTTCCTCATGTTGTGGTGACCCCCCCAACCATAAAAATATTTTCGTTGCTACTTCATAACTGTAATTTTGCTACTGTTATGAATCGTAATGTAAATATCTGATATGCAGGGTGTATTTTCATTGTTACGAATTGAACATAATTAAAGCATAGTGATTAATCACAAAAACAATATAGCAATGCTCGCTGGAGAAGCTTACTCTTCCTTGCTCAAAAATGTTGGGAGGGAGGGAAGGG
>NW_015387178.1:471413-473214 GCF_001527695.2 Protobothrops mucrosquamatus
GGAAGGAAGGAAGGAAGGAAGGAAGGAAGGAAGGAAGGATGGATGGATTGATCTTTGGAGAGTCATGTTTTTCCAGATGGTGATGAACTGCAACTCCCAGCATTCCCCACTCTTCCACAGTGCTTTTTAGGGCTGCTGGGGATGGTAGTCCAGTAAGGTCTGGAGACACACACAGATGCCCTCCGACGGTGAGGGAAGCGGGCCGGGAGGCGCGGGGGAGGCTCCAGCGCTGCAGCTCAGCTCAGCCAGCAGCAGCAGCAGCGCATTGCCCGAGCAGGGCGGGAAGAGAGGGGGTGGTTGTGGCAAGTCATGAAAGCAGCGTCCACACCTTCAGGGTGCAAATGCCTTGGACAGTTTGGCTCCCCCACCCCTTTATTTATTGATCTGCCACAAGCTCGTGCAAACAAGCCCTGAGGAGTTCTGAACAAGCGGTCGTTTAAAAAAAAAAAAGCTTTCAGCAACGAGGCAGAAAGGGGAACTCGCTCACGGCTCTTTTTCCCCCCTTTCTCGGCAACTGGGAAGGCAGCAGCCAGAGACGCCGCTGCACAAAGGGAGGCGGAGAGAGGGGCGAGGGGGAACAACTTTCGCCCTTATCAGACCCGGTTCCCTTCTGGTCGACCCCCAAATTATCTTTCCTCTCTTTCTCTTTCTCTTTCCTCTCTCTTCTCTTTCCTCTCTCTTCTCTTTCCTCTCTCTCTCCCTCTTTCCTCTTTTTCTCTTTCCTCTCCCATTTCTCTCTTTCCTCTCTCTCTTTTTCTTTCCTCTTTTTCTCTCCCTCTCTCTATTTCTCTCTCCCTCTCAAAGATCCTTAAAATCCTTAAAAGTTATGCTTGAGCGGAAGACTTTTTCTTTTACAGACAGGGCGGATGGGCCTGACATTCGCGGGTAGGCAGTACCACGCCCGCCGAACCTTCACCTCCCCACCACTCTCCATGCCAGCCAGCTCCGTTGCCGGACCTCCCAGCTGATGGGCACAGGTCCGTGGGTCACCAGCTGACACTTTGGCCGGTGCGGAGGGCGAAGGGGAGGCTGCCGTAGCGCCGAACTCCTGCACCCGTCAGCTGGGAGGTCTGGCGACAGAGCCGGCTGGCGTGGAGGGCGATGGGAGGCGGCAGCTCGGTGGGCGGGGTCCTGCCTGCCTGCGAATGTCGGGCCCACCCGCCCCATCTGTAAAAGAAAAAGTCTTCCGCCCAAGCATAACTTTTAAGGATCTTTGAGAGGGAGAGAGAACGCCAGCAGTTCTGTGCTGCGGAGGCTTGAGACACGGAGGCACGGGACATGGAGCGGCGCAGCGCCATGGGAGGCAGCAGGACAGGGGGGAGGGGTTACCTGCATTCTGCCAGCCGAATTCAGGAAGCCTGTCTGAATGAAGAATTTTAGGGGGTGTTGAAAGCGAGACAGACTGAGGGCTGTATTAAGGCCATAGATGGCTGCGTAAGCCTTAAGGAGAGTGGAAGGGAGGCGAATTTGGGGTGGAGCAGAAAACACGGGGGAAAGGCCGGGCCCCACGCACACCAGCTACCCTCACAGCGCCCGCCGCTGCCCCGCTAGCCTCACCTTGGCCACCTCCTGTTCGGTGCGGCAGCAGGCAGGCCCAGGAGCTCCTGGGCGGCCCTCCCACCCCTGACCCTCTTTTACTTACATTTAGTAGTTGCTCAGCAGGGAGGGTTGGAAACTTCCAGAAAGCTCGCCTTAGCTGCAGACAACTTGCAGCAACGTTTGCCAACTGGGACTTTTGGCGGGCTCAGCAGGGCAGAGACAGCCTGGACAATTCCTATTGGCTTTTGAAAGCCAATAGAAT
>NW_015387178.1:475193-477543 GCF_001527695.2 Protobothrops mucrosquamatus
AGAGTCTATTCTATTGGCTTTCAAAAGCCAATAGAATAAGAGGGAGTAGCACAGCTCATGAAAAAGGGGGAAAAAACCAAAAAAAAAATGCCAGACTGCGTTTCATAAGGATTCTATGAGGAAAAACTCCAGGACTTTGGCGACCCCTGTGAAATGGTCGTTCGACCCCAAAAGGGGTCGCGACCCACAGGTTGAGAACCGGTGGCATGGAGACATGCGTTCAAGCAGAGAGAACAGCAGCCAGGGGAGTCAGCTGCTGAATTCGTGGCTGCCCTGAGACAGGTGTCCAGACTCTGCGAATTTCCAGATTTAGAGGATCGGCTCAGGGACCGGCTGGTATGTGGCCTGAGAAACAGAGACTTACAGCAGAGGCTGTTTGCAAAGGAGATCTTGATGTTCCAGGATGCCTTGAAAGAAGCGATGGCAGAAGAGGCCGCCAGAGGAGCAGTCAAGGCTTTACGACCCTCAAAGAATTCCCCTAGCCAGATAGCTATTCATCATGAAGATTCAGAGAGAGCAGACGAACCGGACGAGGACATTGAGATCGACAGGGTGCAGAAGCTTCCAGGAAGAAGGCAGCAGCCATTTGACAAGGCAGCCTTCTTCCCTAGCTGTGCTGGCTGTGGAGGACGGCACCAGCACTCAGAATGCAGGTTTTGTACGGCTGTGTACCGAGCATGTGGCAAACAAGGCCACATTGCTATCGTCTGTAAAGGTTGCCAGGGGGAATCTCCACCCGAAGACTTCCCCAGGAGAGGTAAAGGGCCCCTGGGCAAAACAGTAGGATATTGCTCTGGAAGGAGGAGCATTCTGAGAACAGGAGCCCATCGCCTCCTCAAAGAAAAGCTTAGACTAAGAGTCAAGCTACAAAGAGTTCCATGCTCAATGGAATTGGACACTGGGTCAGCCCCGTCCATAATCTCCTACAAAACTTTCAATTACATCTGCAGACATGGCGGGAAACGAGTCAGACTCAAACCGTCAAATCTAGTGTTGACAGATTTTCAAAATTCCTGCGTAGCGGTTAAAGGCAAAGCTACGTTAAAAATAACGTTCAAAGAGTTTGAGGGTCCCCTCAACATCATGGTAGTCAAAGGCCAGTGCACAAGCCTGATCGGCCTAAACTGGTTTGATGCCCTGGGCATCCATGTGACTGACATGAACAGAACCCAAACAGCGGATTTGGCAGCTGTCTGCCAGGAATTTGCTGATGTATTCAGCCCCAGCTTAGGCAAATACAATGGAGCACCAATCACCCTCCACCTTGATCCAACCGTAACCCCAATCAGGATCAAGCCTCGCAGAGTGCCTTTTGCCCTTAAACCCAAGATAGATGCAGAGATAGATAAGTTAGTGCAGCAAGGTGTGCTGCAACCGGTAGATAGCAGTTTGTGGGAAACCCCCATAGTTAAAGCAAATGGTGAAATGTGCATCTGCGCTGATTATAAGTGCACATTTAATAAGGCACTGCAACAGCATGCATATCCAGTACCTGTAGTTAATCATATCCTGGCATCATTACAGGGAGGTCGCTTATTCGCAAAGCTGGACCTGGCATAGGCGTATCAGCAACTGCCTGTGGATGATGCCACTGCAGAGGCACAAACAATAGTTACCCATAGAGGGGCATTCAGGGTTCGTCACCTGCAGTTTGGGGTCAGTGTAGCCCCAGGGCTTTTTCAGAGCATGATGGAATGCACGCTCAAAAATATTCCAGGTGTGTGTCCTTTTTTTGACAACGTTCTAATTGCTGAGGAGTCAGCAGAAATATTAGCAGAACATCTAAGAGCTGTTCTTCAGCGCTTCCGCAAAGCGGGGCTGAAGCTCAAAAGAGACAAATATCAATAGGTGTGAACTCCACAGAGTTCCTGGGATTCCGGATAGACGCCGGAATCCACCCTGCTGACTCAAAGCTTAAGGCTATTCAGCAGGTTCCCAAACCTAAGTCAAAGGGGGAGCTGCAGACATTTTTAGGGTTACTTAATTTCTACCATAGTGTTGTGGCTCCGTCCGGTGGGTCCCTCTCATCAGAGGAGGAAGGCTCTGAACATGACAGAGAGGAGATGGCTAGGCCTCTCTCTCCCGGCCCTTCCCCTCTGGTGCAGCCTTCGGTGCCTTCCGACAGCGAGGAGTTTGGCCAGGAGCCCGGTATTTCTGGGATTGGCCAGGAGCCCGGTGCTTCTGGGATTGGCCAGGAGCCAGGTGCTTCTGGGATCAGCCAGGAGCCAGGTGTATCGGACTCCGACGAGGATACGTCTTGGCTGGATCCACGCCAGCGTCGGAAAGAGAAGCGTGCGCAGCAGCGGACACGTCGTGCCAGATAATTCAGCTGAGTCACTGGGCCACACCC
>NW_015387178.1:477664-490452 GCF_001527695.2 Protobothrops mucrosquamatus
ATAAGCAAGGGGTGTGGCATGTGAAGTTTCGTGACAGACAATTTTTGATGGATATTCGGTCGCACGCTCTCTGGCAAGTCATTGTGGAATTATCTTTGTTTGCTGTGTCTTATCAGTAAAGGCTTGGCAGGCAGCTACGCAGTTGCTGCCAAGGAATTCATTTGCCTTTGTGCCGAGCAGTTTTTCAGGCCTCGGCTGCGTGGTTGGGGGGTGTGGGTCGGACGGGGGACAGAACACATGCATTCCTTCCTCATAAGGCTGCATTAGCAGAGCCTCTACATAGGCTCCTGGATAAAAGGGCACCATGACAGTGGACTAGCGACCACGAAAATAGTTTCAAAGCAGTCAAATCACTGCTGTCTTCAGACTCTGTGCTAACACATTTCAATGAAAAACTGCCTATCAGTATTGCATGTGATGCATCATCATATGGGATAGGAGCAGTTTTGAGCCATTTAATGGCTGACGGGAAGTAAGCTCCCATAGCATATTATTCAAGGACACTTTCCCCTGCGGAAAGAAATTACGCACAAATTGATAAGGAGGCATTAGCAATAGTAGCAGGAATAAAGAAATTCCACGATTTCCTTTATGGTCACCCATTTATGGTCTTTACAGACCACAAGCCTCTTCTAGGTCTGTTTACTGCAGACAAGCAAACCCCTCAGATCCTTTCTCCAAGGATGCTGAGGTGGTCAATCTTTATGGCAGCCTACAATTACAGGCTAGTCCAGACATGTCAAACACAAGGCCCAGGGGCTGGATGCGACCCACGAAGTGGTTTCATGTGGCCCGCAAAGCCATCCTGGAAACAATGAGGGAAGGGCCCCCACTGCCTTGGCCCTGGCCCAGGCCAGCTGGGAGCCAATGTACAATTTTGTGGTGGCCATCTATGCTGAAACGCATTCAGTCTTAGCTCCCCAAGGCCGTCTGGAAACAGCAAGGAGCCAGCCCCTGCCGCATCGGCCCCGCCCCCTGGGTACATGCTGGGGAGGTGTCACCCTTTGTGAGGAATGAAGAAATGCACCATCACTTGGAAGTGGCCAGCAAATGGCCCTCGCCTACTTCACATATGTGGCTTGATGGCTCCGGGGGAGGGGCTTCGGCAGGCAGCAGGGCGCTCTCCTCACAGCACCAAGAGGCTGAGCCAGCAGTGCAAATCCAAAAAGAAGCATGACGATGCCCAGCCTGCCCGGTTTTGGCAGGCAGCAGGGTGGTCTCCTCACAGTGCCAAGAGCTGAGCTGGGGGACGTGAAACTGATGAGAAGTGCAATGTTGCCTAGCTCCCAGCCTGCCCAGTTTCAGCAGGCAGCAAGGTGCAAAGCTGGCGAGCTTCGCACCCCCCCGGCTCAACCTCTCTGCGCTGTGAGGAGAGTGCCCTGCTGCCTGCTGAAATGGTGAGGCTCCTCCAGTGGACCATGCCTTGGCACTTGCCCTGGTCCCACCCTCTTCTGCCAGAGACCCTCAGATCTGTCCCACTCCTGCCCAGGCCCCCACAGGCACCCTTGACGTGAATGATGTAGAGCTGGCCATGCCCACCCAGTAGGCCACACCCACTCCATCCACACCCACCCAGTAGACCGCACCCACCCTGGCCACACCCACCCGGCCCTCCGAGGGCAACTGCAATGCTGATGCGGCCCTCAATGAAATTGAGTTTCACACCCCTGGGCTAGTCCATAAACCTGGCAAGGAAATGGGCTACTCAGCAGGTTGCCCCTACCTAATTCAGAACCAGATCCTGCACCTGCTGCATGCATCTTGGCAATCCAGGATCTGCCAGAGTCTCTCCTTCATGCAGGGGATGTGGCTGCTGAAACAGCCACTGACAAAACAGTCGTGTTTTGAACTGGGTGCTGAGGCCAGAAGCCAGTCCTGGGACAGAATTTCACAGCTTCTTCAGAAGACAAGATGAGCTATCAGCATACAAGAGCTGCATTCTATGGGGAAGTCGGGTTATAGTCCCATACACATTAAGAGCAAGAGTCTTAGAATCTCTGCATGAGGGACATCCTGGAATAGTCAGGATGAAAACACTCACGAGAAGCTACCTGTGGTGGCCAGGGTTGGATAAGGATATAGAAGCTCAATTGAAAGGATGCCAGGTTTGCCAGCAGACCAGACCTGAAATGCCTCAAGCCCCAGTACATCGCTGGGAGACCATGCAAACCCTCTGGTCTAGGATTCACATAGACTATGCAGGACTCTTCCAAGGACAGGTGTTCCTCATTGTAGTGGACAGTTACTCCAAGTGGCTTGAGGTAGCACCTGTCACTACTATGACTACTGCCAGGACCATCCAGGAACTGCACAGAATCTTTGCCATGCATGGCTTACGTGATGTAATTGTGTCAGATAATGGGGCTCAATTTACTGCTGCTGAGTTTCAGTCCTTCTTAAGGACTAACATGTTTAGACATGCTACCTCAGTCCCCTTTCATCCTGCTTCAAATGGCCAAGCAGAACATATGGTCAGGATGACCAAAGAGTCGCTAAAAAGAATTGTGTCTGGGGATTGGCATCATCGGCTGGCAGACTTTCTGCTCTGCCAGCATACAACCCCTTGCACATCAATGAGCGCAGCCCAGCGGAACTGAGATGGGGACATCAGCTGACCACAAAGCTGGACCGTCTCCATCCGGACCAAGTAGCAACATAAAAAGCACAGCCCAAGCCCCCAAGGAATTTGCAAATTGGCGGCCGAGTTTGGGCAAGGAATAATGGACAAAGGGCACCGTAGGTGGTAGCTGTGGTTTGCAAAGTGTCAGGGCCACTGTCATATGAAGTGGTCCTGGAAGACAGGCGTGTGTTGCACCGCCACATCGATCAACTGCATCAGCAGCAGGCTAATCAGTCCATGGCCACCGACAGAGAGGAGAGCCGGGAGCTGCCTGTCAGCTGTGATGCGCCTGAGTCTCCTGGGTCTTGCAAGACTCACAGAGAAATGCAGGATGACTTAACTTTGGTTGAGTCACCACAGACTGGAGGGACCATGCCCACAGTACAGAATTTGCTTGCGGACTTGTTCCCCAGTCTTTCCGGAACTGCTCCATTCAGAGACACGAGCACTGGTCTACCCGGCCAGATCGGCCAAAGAGACACTGGTCTACCCAGCCAGATCAGTCAAAGAGACACCGGTCTACCCGAAGCGAGCGGGTCAAAGAGCCCTGGTCTACCCAGTCAGTCAAAGGGGCTGGTAAACTGGGAACCTCCGGCAGTGATGCGGCAATCAGCGTGATCGTGGAAGCCGCCTGCCTATTTACAAGACTATGTACATTTTCTTGTTGTGTAATTTATCTAGGGGGAAGGGGGTGTTGTGTATTAACACAATTTCATAGGGCTGTTATAAAATGGTTAACCAAAGATGTTCAATTCAAATCCTTAACTGTCTGTCTTCAATGTACACAACAGTATCAATTTTAATAAGATCACTGAATGGATCTTGCAAAACTATTCTGCTTTTGCAATCTGATTTTGTGGAATTGAAGACGATTAAAAACATGGCCTACTATCCTGCCCATCTCCCTGACTGTGACTGTTCTTGAAGAAAGTACACACTTTTGAACTAAGGGACATTTGACCATCTTTCAAATCTATTTATTCAAGGATATTTCTGGAGGGTAGAAGGAAAGCTGGGAAAAATGTTTTTATTTGCTAAACAGGGAGTGTCACTACTGTTACTGCCTTTTCCTTACCATCTGTTTTGTAGGCTGTTCATATTTTAAGTTGACTGACTTTTTTTAAGTGTTTATTTCCTTCAATCTTTCATTCAGCTGTTGCTGATTGAACTGGGGCTTCCCCCTGCTCCTGCGAATTAACTGAATCAGTGATGCTTCTTAATTTTCCAGGCACTTTCCCTTATGAGCCTGTCAAAAACAGAAATACAGTCTGTCCTTGCTGGAGAAAAAGGCTGCAAATATTTGCACTCTATAAAACTTGACAGTGTGTTGGGGAATTTCACAGTATTTTTAGGAATTTGTTATTTAGCTATGTAAGATGCCAGAGCATGGAACAAAATGTAGGAATAATGCTCTTTTGCAAGTTGCCATTCATCCCAACCAGGGCCTCTTGTGACAGATGAATGGGTTCTGAAGGAACCCTTCCCTCATCCATGTCTGCAGTCCAACGGTGGGTATTTGGGCTTCAGCTCCTGTAACATAACGTTATGGGTTAGACAATAACCTCCATAATCTCTTGACCATTGTGGCTTTATGTATATACTTGGCTCTGCCTGAGACCAATGAAGCTTCAATTTGAGATCTATGGAAGCCATGCCCATCAATATAATAAGAAAAAAATGTGATGACCTCTTTACTGACCAACCAAATAAGAATGCCTGACAACTCGAAGTATTTGTTGATCTTTCACATCTTCAAAGAGTGATGTATTTTACTGAATGAATACATTTATATTACATTCTTTTCACTCATCAGCACTACTTTGCAAGCCACTTTTGCTCTCTCAGAAACAAGAATAAGCTGTACTTTTAAGAAAGCATTCATTTGTTTTGTTAGATTTTCAAAACCAAAATTCCTGAAACTGGCTATATTATCACGATTTCAGCTCTTATCAGCTAATTGGATCCACTCTGCCCTAGATAATAGCTGATCTTTTTCTAGCAATTAGCTATAAAAGCTAATTGGCAGTAGAGAAGAAAAGTAGGGTTCTTTCATGTAATTAAAATTTGTGAAAAACTCCTTTCAAAAAAAGTTTATTGTGTTGAAAATGGCCAAAAGCAAATTGAAGGCTCTACAATAAAATTCACAGCAAGTAATAGAACTCTCTGTTCTGATCTAGCAAAGAAGCTGTTTGAAACCTGGCCATGGTTCAAGAATGTGATTTCTGACAATTTTAAAGCTAGTATGGCCACTGCTGAAAATTTTGGGAGTTGAAGTCCCCACATCTAGAGAATATTCAAAAAAAATGAACTAATAATCTTAGAATTAGAATAACAGAGTTGGAAGGGACCTTGTAGGTCATCTCGTCCAACACCCCCCCCCCCCAGCAGGAGACTCTATACCATTTCTGACATATGGCAGTCCAATCTCTTCTTGAAAGCTTCCAGTTATGAAACTTCCACAACATCTGAAGACAAACTGTTCTGTTGGTTGATTGTTCTCACTGTCAGAAAATTTCTCCTTATTTCTAGATTGAATCTCTTCTTGATCAGTTTCCATCTGTTATTCTTAAGCAGGCAACAAAGGCAAGATGTGGTACAGAACTGTGCTGTATGGAAATACAGTGTGTGAAAGGAGAAATGATACTGTTTTGGTCAGTTTGGGACAATCTATTAGAAGTCATATGTAAACAGGATTAACGGGCAGACCTAAAGTGAATTACAGATATGTCAGAGCACCTGGTCTGTTTTTGGTACCCTTTCCTCCTCTCTTTTCCCCCTATTTTATAATTCTCATTCTTGCAACCCTTATTAGGTTTTAATTAATCTCTTGAAGAAAGATCAAAAGCAGTTAGAATGTTTTTAAAGTCCCTTTCTAAAAAAATCACATTAAGTCTGATTAATTACTTAATATATCAAAACATATACATAAAAATGAATGTTATAAAATTGAATAAAGATTTTGCCTGAGAAATTGCTCAGTATTTTTTCATATTCAAATATTCAATGGTTTGGCAGTTTCTTGCTTGTGGAGGTAATTTAAAACTCTCATTCTTTTTTGATAATTTTTATTGTTTTAACAATGTATAAAATACAAAATAAAAATAAAAATAGGAAATTAAGGGAAGAAAAAGGGGGGAAAGAAGACATGAGGTACAAGAAAAGAAAGAAAAAGGCATTGACTTCCGACTCTTTTTAGCATAGTATAAGATAACATTACAACCTTAACTTTTTATTTTTACACATTAGTATATAACTAGCCATTTCTATAACAACAAATCTATCTAATCGGCAAAACCAAAGTTAAAATTTCATTTTTTTCTTCTCAAATACAAAATCGAGACAAAAAATCCAAATAAAAAACATATATTCTCTTCTTTGAATAGAACAACCAATTTAGCCATTATTGCTTTATTTTCCTTGCTGTTAAAATATGCATTTCTATTTGCACTTAATAATCTTTATAAACTATCACCATTTATATTAACAATATTCACTGTATTCTTTCAGATTCTTTAACCTTAAAGGGAAAATATTTTTTATTCCTCCATTTTAAAACACTAAGCTTTTCTTTAATAACATTTCTAAAATTAAAACATTCTAATGCACCTTTTTTAAATTTCCTCTTAGCATACATACTTTAAGGTTCACTTTCAGATCAATAAAATTCCAACTAACTCCAACTGACTCATTAAATTTAGATCACTCTCTCCAAGTTATCCTCATAGAATAATTTTTCTTTTTTCTTTAAGCTTTTTTCTTTAAGCTTTCTTTAAGTTTTTTTTTTAAAAAAAACCTCTTTCAATATTCTATGAACTTTAGGAATTACTTAAGCATTATATATAAAGAAAAAGTACATTTTTAAACTTTAGATTAAGACTTTCTTTCAATTCAATTCTATCCTAATTCCAGTTGATGCATTAAGTTTAAGTCTCTCCTTCCAGCTTGTCTTCATGAAATAAAATATTTTTCTTCTCTGGAATGTTTGTCAGATAATTATAAGCTTCTCTTTTTCTCAAGGATTTCTTAACCTTGTTAATATCCATGAGGGAAAAAGTCCCAAACTTGTCCTTTTAAAAGTTGCAAATTTTCTTGGAGCTCTTCTTTCAATTGTGCTGGGAGTCTTCTATTTTAATTTAATGTTTAATGAAGAGAAGGACTAGAGGTGACATGATAGCAGTGTTCCAATATCTCAGGGGCTACCACAAAGAAAAGGGAGTCAAACTATTTTCCAAAGCACCTGAAGGCAGGACAAGAAGCAATGGATGAAAACTAATCAAAGAGAGAAGCAACCTAGAACTAAGGAGAAATTTCCTGACAGAACAGTTAATCAGTGGAATAACCTGCTTCTAGAAGTTGTGAATGCTCCAACACTGGACAACCATTTGTCTGAAATGGTATAGGGTTTCCTGCCTGAGTGGGTGGTCCTCTAAGGTCCCTTCCAACATCATCATCATCATTAATATTAATATTTAAGACATCATCATAACAAATTGGTGTCAGGCTTATTTTCCAAAATTACAGTTGACTCCTCTGCATTATCAGCTACTTGTGAAATTACCTCAGTGGGTTGGTGGATTTTCTACACATATTTGCAGGGCTTTTTTTGTCATAGAACGCCCAGAACGGAGTTCCAGCACCTTTTCTGGATGGTACCTTGTAGGGTAGGCAAGGCGGGTTGTATGACATGTGTGAGTTCTGACACTTTTTTTTTTTTTTTTTTTACAAAAAAAGCACTGCATATTTGTATCCCTGAAGTAGCTTGAATAGTCTTTTTAACATCCTTGGAGCATAGCTGATCTATAAACTGATATATTTTATTTAAAGATTTTTCAAATACATCTCTAATAATTTGCTCCTCCATTTTCTTAACTCCTTCTTTAGTCAAAGATTAGCTTTTTTGTAAGTCACTTAAGAATTGCTGACCAATCAGGAATCATAAAAATCAGAAAATTTTAGTTTTAGCCACCCACAGCGAAACAGACTGAGCTACAAATTACTAAAAATAATAAACTAAAATCCAACTTTCTGCTCTTATATTTCCTCATCAAGTTTTTAGAGATAATCCACACTTCCTTATTTTAGCTTGCCTTTGCTGCTTTTCTTGTTGTTTAACAAGAAATCCCCCAAATGGTGCAGATCTTCAAAAAGGAATCACAAGCTGTAGCTAAAGAGAGCCTCTTTTAGCCTAATAAAGATTAATAGTCCTTAAAAATGGTTAAGAAATGAAGGGCACAACTTACTGTCCATTTGAAAAATAAATTCCAAAATGGCTGCTTCTTCAACCACAAACTGATTGTAGCCCCCCCCCCAGCTTTCGGCTCACAAGCTACTTTGAAGTGCAGCTCCTGAAGCTTCTTGCAGACCTGTTGCTGTATTGGAGGCTCTTGAGGGGTAATTCTAGGACTTTTCCTAACCCAGGAGAGTCATATAAACTAAAGGAATGCTAGTTCCTTCTGTTGATAGCTAAGAAGCTACATTCCAGGGAAAAAACCCTCAGGGATCCTTCTCTGGGCATGTATCCAGTTGGCCATCTTCACTGGAAGTGAAATCTCTCTTATTCTTGAATGTCGTACATTTGCTGTCCAAAAAACATGTCCAGTTGTATTAACTATTTTTAATGACAGATAGAGAAATGTTATATGATATAAACATATTCAAAGGAATTAATTGCCCATTTGATTAATGAAGTATATTATTCTTTATACATTGTTAATCACATCTGACCAATCACATTTCATTGTTTGCTTGTATTTTTTATTGTAGTATAAGTTGCAACAAAGTTTGTATTTTTATAGGTACTTCAAAAACATTTCAAGTGGCATTCAAGAATCAGATGCTTTTTACAGAATTTGAGTGTACCACTTATTTTGGGGGGGGGGCTGCTACAGTGAATTCATTTGACAATGATATTGTTGTGTCCCGTGCCTGCAGAAGCAGGCGCGGGAAGTTGCAAGAGTCCCGGGCATTTGCAAAAGCTGCCCGGGACCAGACTGAGTGGCGCCGGCCTTGCGCGCATGCGCAAGGCGGGAAAGGACTGCCTTGTGATTGGTTGGAATTGCCCAGGGATCGGAGGGTATACATAGAGGCTTGCATGCCTCTGGGCTTGACGTTGTTCGTAGATTGGAAGCAGAGAATAAAGACTTGTTAGAAATGCTTCGTCTCAAGCGCCATTATTCTCCGGACTTAACACTGGCGACGAAGGTGGGATGCAGTCTATACAGCTAGGGAAGCTTGAAGACTCACCCAAAGAAGTCCGGAAGAGGAAAAACGGCGTGGAAGTCAGCGTTTATCCTGCCAGTACGAAATTGCTGGAGGGTGCGTGCGGCTGAAGAAGACCCTGATCCTCAATCATGGTGAAAGTTGGGCGTTTAGCGGAATTCGACGTCTCTCACCCCGAGAAGTGGGAATCTTATGTTGCAAGAGTCGAGACTTACTTCCGCGTAAACCAGATAAGGGAGGAAGGCTTGAAGGCTGCCACAATGTTGTGCGTTTGTGGGCAAGACGCCTTTGAGATCGCCGAGAACCTAATCGCCCCGGCCTCGCTGGAAACGGTGTCATACTCCGATCTGAAGAAAGTTTTAAAGGAACACTTCCTCGGGTTCGTTAGACAGTTGGCTTGGAGGCACACATTTGAACAGAGGGATCAGCGAGCTGGGGAATCAGCAAAAGAATACATTGCAGCTTTGAGAAGAGCAGCTAAACCGTGTGATTTCAAGGACTTAGAGGAAAGACTGCGTGATCGTTTTGTGTGCGGACTGAGGAACAGAGACTTACAGCAGAAGCTGTTCGCCAAAGAAGATGTCTCTTTCCAAGATGCTCTGCGAGAGGTTTCAGCAGAAGAATCTGCAAGTGGAGTGGTCAAGAATTTGTGGCCCACTCGAAGCGCTCCAGTGACTGCAACCATCCACAAGGAGGTGGACAAGCGGTACCAAGCAGCTGGGAGGAGGTCCAAAGATCGTCAGGACAAGGGCCCAGCTGAGCTTTGTTGCTTCGGATGCGGGGGTCGCCACAAGCGAGCGGAATGTCAGTTCCATTCCACCATTTGCCGAGCGTGCGGAAAGAAAGGCCACATCGCTGCGGTCTGCCTGGGTCGACAGAAGGAGTTTCTACAAAACAACATGATTCGCCACGCTACCGCGGCTCCTTCACACCCTTCTACCAAAGGTGGTGTCCATGTTGGGCGCAGCATTATTTTATCTAGGGGGGAGGGGTGTTGTGTCCCGTGCCTGCAGAAGCAGGCGCGGGAAGTTGCAAGAGTCCCGGGCATTTGCAAAAGCTGCCCGGGACCAGACTGAGTGGCGCCGGCCTTGCGCGCATGCGCAAGGCAGGAAAGGACTGCCTTGTGATTGGTTGGAATTGCCCGGGGATCGGAGGGTATATATAGAGGCTTGCGCGCCTCTGGGCTTGTCGTTGTTCGTAGATTGGAAGCAGAGAATAAAGACTTGTTAGAAATGCATCGTCTCAAGCACCATTATTCTCCGGACTTAACAGATATATTTACAGAATTTGAATTTGGGGCCAGACAAATTAGACTGCAATCCTTATTATGTCTAAATTTAGTTCATCTTAAATGAAACTGCAAAAGGTCAACATTAAAGAGCCATGATGGCACAGTGTTAGAATGCAGTATTGCAGGCTACTTCTGCTGACTGCTGGCTGACAGCAGTTTGGCAGTTCGAATCCCACCAGGCTCAAGGTTGATTCAGCCTTCCATCGTTCCGAGGCTAGTAAAATGAGGATCCAGATTGTTGGGGACAATATGCTGCCTCTGTAAACCACTTAGAGAAGGCTATAAAGCACTATATACTGAAGCAGCATGTAGATCTAAGTGCTATTGCTATTATGTTTAATGATAGCTTTTATTATATATTAACAAATAAGGACTTCCGGTGGTGTTAGGCTGCACCAATGGCGGCTTTGTTAGCCGCCTGCCTGGGAGCACGTCAAAGCCTGAAGAGACAGCGTGCAACAGCTGTCTCTCGGCTAGGAACCCCGTCCCTCGGGCGAAGAGGGGGGGTGAGCAGTCCGGATAGGCTTAGAGCTCGCTCTCACCATGGTTTTTTTCTGATCGGGGCTGGGAGGCGAGAGCTCAGCCGAAGTCTGGACGTTCTCCGCGCCCCAGGACGCCTTCGCTCCTATCTATTTGGAGTGAAGCCAGATGCAGCGCCCACCTCTGCTACTGAAAGCTACTTGGATTTAAATTACAAGCAGACGGAACTAAGCAGAAGGTTTGGAGTAGTTTTGGCTTATGTGGAATTTTGATTTTGAGAATATACTAACATCTTCCTTTTTGGTGGGGAC
Source organism: Protobothrops mucrosquamatus (assembly GCF_001527695.2). Lineage (NCBI taxonomy): Eukaryota > Metazoa > Chordata > Lepidosauria > Squamata > Viperidae > Protobothrops > Protobothrops mucrosquamatus. The sequence goes on from NW_015387178.1 coordinate 488,586, forward strand.
TTAAAGTGAGAAGATGGCTGCGGAATTGCCGTTTCTTTGGAGCTGATAAAAAACTTTCGTTTTTTACTTTCACTCTCTTCTGGTTACTAACTGGTTTTTTTCGGTTTTTGGAAAGTTTTAGTTGCAAAGAATTTGCAATATCTATTTGTTGGTGATACTTATTATTTTTATGGATTTTTATGGATTACTGAAGTGTTTTTCAAAGAAGTTTGAAGAATGGCTTTAAAATGGCTGCGGAACTGTGAAAGAAAGAAAGAAAGAAAAATCCATGCTTCTTTTTTGCTGGTTAAATGAGTTTTATAGTTCCAGATTGTACAGAGCAACGGGCGGATAAGTTATGTGAAGATGTTGAAGAAGATATTATGGAAATAACTTACAATGATATGTTATATGGTAGAGATCATGAAAATGATAAGCATGAAAAGCTGGGAAAGGAAGCTGTAATAGATCCGGTTATGGTCCTGATGTACCTCCCTGATGAAATTTTGAAAAAAAAAGCTTATAGAAATGGGTCGTGCGTCAGAGAAAACCAGCTGGAGATGTTGCTGCTTGTGTTTTTAGAAGATCTTGCTATAATGGAATCATATAGGCTTATTATTTGCAGAAATTTCGAACACGTTACAAACTGTTGATGAAAAAGGTGGAAGATTCACTGGCTTTGAAGGTAGAGATCATGAAAAGGATAAGCATGAAAAGCTGGGAAAGGAAGCTGTAATAGATCCGGTTATGGTCCTGGTGTACCTCCCTGATGAAATTTTGAAAAAAAGCTTATAGAAATGGGTCGTGCGTCAGAGAAAACCAGCTGGAAATGTTGCTGCTTGTGTTTTCAGAAGATCTTGCTATAATGGAATCACACAGGTTTATTATCAGCAGAAATTTTGAACATGCTACAAACTGTTAATGAAAAAGGCGGAAGATTTACTGGCTTTGAAGGTTGATCAGCAATGAAAAAAAAGAATGGAAGCAAGGATTGGCTATGGAAGAATTTCTTGATGATAATCTTATATGAATGTTTTGAAAGTTTTATATTTTTAAATTTTTTTTATTTGGAACTGATTTTTTGGATATATATTATTTGAATTAATAAGATTTAAAGGATTGATGTATTTGATAAAGAAGAGAGTAGATGGTTATACTATTAAAATTTGTTGTAAAAAAAGAAAAAAAATCTCACTTAAAAGATATGTATTTGAGATCAAAAAGAGTTTAAATGATTAATGATATATAATTGTATTATTCTAAAGGACTTATATTGTCTTAGAGGAATTTAAAGATGGTTTTTAATGGGTTTTAAGGTATTTGGATGATTAATAGCAGTAAGATTAAAAGATATGTATTTGAGATCAAAAAAGAGTTTACATGATTAATGATATATAATTGTATTATTCTAAAGGACTTATATTGTTTTAGAGGAAGTTAAAGATGGTTTTTAATGGGTTTTAAGATATTTGGATGATTAATAGTAGTAAGATTAGTAGCTAACTTTTTATTTTTGTAGAAATGGTAAAGTTTAATTTTTAGACACTTGGATCTGGGGAAGATGGATAATTATATTTTGAGTTTTGGAGTTAAAATAAATTAATATTGGTATGTATTATAATTGGATTGTTTTAGTTAGATGGGGGTTGTTTATTTACTCCTGTATTTAGTTCTGGGAAGTCCGGGGGAGATGGGGGGAAAGGGATTTCTTATGTATTTTGGTATACTAGAATGGTAGTGAGATATAATGTAATAGGAGGTTTGTTAGTTTGTTTTTGTTTTTATTATTATTATTATTGTATGCCATAATTGTATCTCTGTTTATTTTTAAAAAAATTAATAAAAAATTGTTTTAAAAAAAAACAAATAAGAGTTTAAGAAGTGTTAA
>NW_015387178.1:491064-503875 GCF_001527695.2 Protobothrops mucrosquamatus
AAATTGGAAGAGTAAAATTTTACCTACAATTGAGGACTGGAGACTGAAGGTTTCGCATCTTGCTGAGATGGCAAAGATTTCGGCTTATTTGAAGGATCACTCAAATGAACAATTTTTATCAATATGGAGAAGATGGATCGTTTATATTCAAAATAAGCATAGAATGGTGGAATATAAGTTAGGTTTTTAGATAAAAAAATTTTTATATATATATATATATATATTTCACCTACTTATGTAGAATAATATTTTGTGGAGTTAGGGATATTAATACAAGGTTATTTTTAGTTGAATAGTATCCTGGGATTAGGTTTGGGAAGTCCGGGTGGGGGGTGGGGGGGGGGTTTAATTGTGATGTATTTGTGATGTGTTTTTTTTCTTATGTTGAAAACAATAAAAAAATTTTTTGAAAAAAACAAAACAAAAAAACATTATAACATTTTTATTCTATAAATATCTACTCAGATGTAATCCCTGTTGAATTCAATGGGAATTAAGAAAAAGCTATTTTGACACATAGGGTTGAATTTGAAATGATTGTTTCTAAACCTTTAAGATGAGTGGACTTCATCTTTAAGACCGCTCTTTAAGATGAGTGGACTTCAATTTCCAGAATTCCACAGCCAGCCCAGCTGGCTGAGGAATTCTGGGAGTTAAATCCACCCATCTTAATGTTGCCAAAGTTTAGAAACAATGGTCTATAATATTTACTGGCCACCAGGCTGCCTTTCTTGAATCTTTCTTTCAAACAATGTTTGGAAACATTTTTTGGGATGGTGGTAATATTGAGCATAGTTTAAACTACACAATCACATTGAAACAAATGACCTGAGATGGAACCATTCCTATGGAAACGCCACTGAAGGAATCCATGTTATTAATAGGATGAATATTCTTTTGATTATAGAAATGAGACTTAATCTTGACCAGGTTTTGTGTCTCCTAAACTTTGGGCATCAATAAATTACCAGAGCTTTGATAATATACGAATAAGGAGGAAAGGTCATAATCCTGGAAATACCTCTGGAAATGATACTGTAATGCTATCCCCAAATTTTGCCTTGGTAAAGACAAGGGCACATGAATATATACAAAGATTTTTCTTTAAATTATTTTCATTGTGAAATAAGTTCCATGGAAAACAATGGGGAATTCCAAGTAAACATATTTAGCATTGCAGTGTCAAGCATAAGGCTTTCAAGTGCTTGAATACAAAACAGAACAGCTGAATTTATTGTCTACCTAGCATATTGCTTATAGAATAACTCAACGGCTGGCATGTTTGTGCCAGCCACTGTGGATCAAGATTTCTTTCCAAATGCAAATCACTAACTTTTCATTTAACTCATTGCAACTATATACAATTATTCCAGAAGCATGGCCATTCAAAATTTACATAGTTATCTATATAAAAAAGTATTTAATTGAAGAAAATGTTTTGGATAAAATCTCCCCTTCACTGAGAAAATTACTCTGCAAATATATAGTTTATTGTTTATGGTTAATCATAGTTAATTTTTAGTATTACAAAAATCAGTGAAGGATTGTAGAATTGAAAAGCACACATATATATAGCCATATTCATATTATGAACAATATTATGTAAAATGCAGGAAAAGAGTAATAAGTAAAAGAGATTACAGAGAAAATATAAGATAAAAGAAATGAAATAAAATTGGATCTAGCTTATACCAACCCCATTCACATGCCCTCTCCATACTTTTCTATCTTTGCAAACCATGGTTGCTTCCATTAGCAGTATTGTGTAGTGGGAACAGCGAGGCATTGAAGACACGAGGTTGAATTAACAGCTCTTTATTAGGTTCTCACAGAAGCAAGCTCTAGCAACTGCCTGACTTATATTTATACGGACTGCCACTAGGTGGCGGCCAATCAGTTTAAGCAGGGCTTTTCAACCTGTTCACCCATTGTACCACTTTTAGAATAAGGCAATATCCGAGTACCACCAGTTGCCCAGCAAGGGGTCAAAAACTTGATGACCCCCCAAAAAGGAAAAAAATGATAAGGTACAGGTAGTCCTGGACTTACAACAATTCACTTAGTGACTGTTTGAAGTTACAACGGCACTGAAAAAAGTGACCTATAACCATTTTTCACACTTATGACTTATCCCCAGGGTCATGTGATCACCTTTTGTAACTTTTTGACAAGTGAAGTCAATGGCTAGGGGGGCGTGGCCAGCTCATCACTCAGGTTGCAGGTTGCCTGTGGGGGGTGCGGGCGGGGATGTGGGGGGGATCCGTGGGTCTCTGGTGGAGGGGGTGGGACAGGCATGGGAGCCTTCCTTCCCTTCCTCTCTCCCTCCCATTGTCCCTTCTTTCCTTCCTTCTTTCCTTCCTTTCTTCCTTCCCTCCCTCTTTGTATCTTCCTCCTTCCCTTCCATTGTCCCTCCCTCCCTCATTGTCCTTCCCTTCCTTCCTTCCCTCCCTTCCATTGTTCCTTCCCTACTTCCTTCCTTCCTTTCCTCTTTGTCCCTTCCTTCCATCCCCCCCTCCCTTCCATTGTTCCTTCCCTCCTTCCTTCCTTCCCTCCCTCTTTGTCCCTTCCTCCCCCCTCCGTACCCAGGAAGGGACAAGGGGAGGGGGACAGGCTGCCAGTGTGGCTGGTGGCTGTGCTGCCGGTGGCCATGGCAACATGCCAAACCTGCCTATGCACGCGCAGAAGCAGAGGCAGAGACAGAGGAGAGCTCTGCCCAGCTCACTTGCTCGTGCTTCACCAGAAAACATGCTGCTTGCTAATTTAGCAAAAGCGCCAGGATCAGCTACGGGCTACAGCTGATTCGCGCTTCTGCTAAATTAGCAAGCTGCTTGTTTTCCGGCAAAGCGCGAGCAAATGAGCTGGGCAGGAGCCAAGGAGAGCAGCTACAGCTGATCTGAGCTTCTGGGCCACTCTGCAGAAGCGCAGATCAGCTGTAGCTACGCGCCCTGATATGGGCTCCTGCCCAGCTCACTTGCTCGCGCTTCACCGGAAAACATGCTGCTTGCTAATTTAGCAGAAGCGCCAGGATCAGCACTGGGCTACAGCTGATCCACCCTTCTGGGCAGCTCAGCAGAAGCGTGGATCAGCTGTAGCTGCATGCCCCGATCCTGGGCTCCTGCCCAGCTCACTTGCTCGTGCTTCGCTGGAAAACATGCTGCTTGCTAATTTAGCAGAAGCACCAGGATCAGCACCGGGCTACAGGTAATCCACGCTTCTGGGTGGCTCAGCAGAAGCACGGCTCAGCTGTAGCTGCACATGCCGATCCTGGGCTCTTGTGGGGGGGATCTGTGGGTCTCTGGTGGAGGGTGTGGGATAGGCATGGGAGCCTTCCTTCCCTCCCTCTCTCCCTCCCATTGTCCTTTCCTTCTTCTTTCCTTCCTTTCTTCCTTCCCTCCCTCTTTGTCTCTTCCTCCTTCCCTTCCATTGTCCCTCCCTCCCTCCTGCCCTTCCTTCCTTCCTTTCTTCCTTCCTTCCCTCCCTCTTTGTCCCTTCCTTCCTTCCTTCCCTCTCTCTCATTGTCCCTTACTTCCCTCTCTCTTTGTCCCTTCCTTCCTCCCCCCTCCATGCCCAAGAAGGGACAAGGGGAGGGGGACAGGCTGCCAGTGTGGCTGGTGGCTGCTTGCTACGCGCCCCGATCCTGGGCTCCTGCCCAGCTCACTTGCTCGCACTTTGCCGGAAAACATTCTGCTTGCTAATTGAGCAGAAGCGGCAGGATCAACACCAGGCTACAGCTGATCTGCGCTTCTGGGCGGCTCAGCAGAAGCACGGATCAGCTGTAGCTGCACACGCCTATCCTGGGCTCTTGCCCAGCTCACTTGCTTGCATGAGTGAGAGGCAGGGGCACAAATCGGCGTGTGCTCAGAAACGCCGATCTCATCCTCCTGCTCATCTCGCATCAAAAACTGTTGATAGATAGATAGAAAGCTCAGAAACACCGATTCTGCGCTCTTGCCCAGCTCACTTGCTTGCTTTCTGCTTGCTTTCTATCTATCAACAGCTTTTGATGCCTTTCCGTGTCTTCTGAATTTTGTTTCTGCAAGCAAGTGAGATGAGCAGGAGCACGAGATCGGCATTTCTCAGCACACGCCGATTCGCGCCCCTGCCCTCTCGCTTGCCTGCCAGCGCCTACAATCTGCCCGGCCACCCCTCTGCCTGCTTTGCGCAGCTCCTCCTGGCCCCCCCGTGCCCACCATTAACCCTCCCACCACCATGCAGGGTAAGGTTGGCACCCCTTCCCCCGCCCCCACCCAGTTGCCCTCGCCTCCCCCAAGCATTTTTTTACTCACCTGCTTTCAGCTGCACTCCCTTTCTCCTTTTGCTTCTCTGCCTTTGTTTGCTTCTCTGCCTTTGCCACATGTTTGTGGGTAAAAAAGAAAAAAAAGTTCCATAAGACTTTCTAACTTCTTGTGAGAAGTTAGAAAGTCTCATGGAACTTTTTTTTTGTCTCACAAACACATGGCAAAGTCTGAGAAGGACAGGAGAAAGAGAATGCTGCTGAAAGCAGGTGAGTAAAAAAACACTTGGGAGAGGTGAGGGCATCTGGGTGGGGGCGGGGGGGGATCCAGGCAATGCATCGCGCAGCTCCAGTGGAATCTCCACTGAAGACTGCGTGAGGCTGCCTGCTACCCCCAAGGCCACCACCAATCAGCTGGAGCTGTGCGCTTTGATCCTGGGCTCTCAGTAGGACCCAGGCAACATGCAGTTCCAGCTGACTTTGCCACAAGCTTGTGCGGTGCTGCTGCCATCCACTTTTACACTTCTTTTTTAAAATTTTGTTTTACATTTTTTTACATTTTTTTACAGTGCTGTTCAACCCATCCTACACGTACCACCAGCCAGGTGCTCGCGTACCACTGGTGGTACGTGTACCACCAGTTGAAAAGCCCTGGTTTAAAGTATTCATTCACACCAAAAACAATTAGCTTAAAGTTATACAGTCAGACAGTCTATCATTCAAATAATGCAATCAGTTAACCGTTTTTTTATAATAGACCCATTGAATTGCTTAATACATAACACCCCTTTCCCCTGAATCAAAACATATCCAAGAACTGTACATATTCATTTAGATAAGCAGGCGGTTTCCACGTTCGATTCGACCACCTCATTTCTGCCTGAGGTTCCCAGTCTACCCTTGGTTGGCTGGGTAGACCAGAGTCTTTCTGACAACTTTGGTCAGGAAGACCAGTCTCTGTTTGTCTTTGGTGGCCAGGTAGACTGGTCTCCGCTCAGCTGGTCTGTTCCGGTAGACCGGTACGGATGTCCGAGAGTGGAGCAGTCTCTGACAGGCTGGGAAATAAGTCTTCCAGTGTATTTTGATCTGCAGACACAATTTCTTTGGTCGGAAGCGACCGACCCACGGCTGAGTTGTCCAGCCTGTCTCTTAGAGTCGCACCAGACTCTGGAGCTCGAGACTGCTGCTGCAGTCAGGAATTCTCGGCTCTCCTCTTGGTCAGCGACGAGGGTTAGATTAGCCTGCCGCTGACACAGCTGATTGATGTGGCAGTGCAAAACACGCCCATCTTCCAGGACCATTTCGTAAGAGAGTGGTCCTGATACCTTACAAACCACAACTACCACCCACAGTGCCCCTTGACCATGCTTCCTTGCCCAAACTTGATCGCTGACTTGCAAATTCCTCGAGGGCTTGGGCTGCACTGTCTCTGTTGCAATTCTGTCTGGATGGAGACGGTCCAGCTTCATGGTCAGCCGACGTCCCCATCTCAGCTCTGCTGGGCTATGACCTGTTGATGTGCATGGAGTAGTGTGTTGACAGAGCAAAAAGTCTGCCAACTTGTGATGCCAAACACCCATGGTTAGTCTTTTGAGTGCTTCTTTGGTTGTCCTGACCATCCTTTCAGCTTGGCTGTTAGAGGACGAGTGAAACAGGGCAGAGGTGACGGCAGCAGTGATTTGACTGCCTTGAAACTGTTTTCATGGGTGCTAGTCCAGTGCCATGGTGCCTTTTTATCTAAGAGCCTGTGTAGAGGCTCTGCTAATGCAGACTTGTGAGGTAGAAAGGCATGATAAAAGTTGAGTAACCCCAGGAATGCTTGCAGCTCCCCTTCTGACTTTGGTCCAGGAGCCTGCAAAATAGTTTTGAGCTTTGAGTCAGCTGGGTGTATTCAGGCAGTGTCGATGCGGAACCCCAGGAATTCTGTGGAGCTGACTCCAATTTGACATTTTCCCCTTTTTAGCTTCAGCCCCGCTTCGCGGAAGCGCTGAAGGACAGCCCTTAAGCATTCAGCAAGTATCTCTACTGACTCCCCAGCAATTAAAACATCATCAAAGTAAGGACACACCCCTGGAATGTTTTTTAATGTGTGTTCCATCACACTTTGAAAAAGCCCAGGGGCTACACTGCCCCCAAACTGCAGGCAACGAACCTTGAATGTCCCTCTATGGATAACTATTTTTTTGAGCCTCAGCAGAAGCGTCATCCACAGGCAGTTGCTGATAAGCCTGAGCCAGGTCCAGCTTTGCAAATAAGCGACCTCCTTGTAAGGATGCCAGAATATGGCTAACTACAGGTACTGGATATGCATGCTGTTGCAGTGCCTTATTAATAGTGCACTTATAATCAGTGCAGATGCGCACCTCTCCGTTAGGCTTGACCGGTGTAACTATGGGGGTTTCTCACATACAGCTATCAATGGGTTGCAAGACTCCCTGTTTAACGAGCTTATCTAACTCTGCATCGATCTTGGGCTTAAGGGCAAAACGCACTCGACGAGGCTTAACTCTTATTGGGGCTATGGTTGGGTCAAGGTGGAGAGCAATTGGTGCACCTTTGTACTTTCCTAAGGTGGGACTGAATACGTCCGCAAACTCTTGGCAGACAGCTGCCAAATCTGTTGTTTGGGTTCTGTTGATGCCAGTCATGTGGATGCCCAGGGCATCAAACCAGTCTAAGCCAATCAGGCTTGTTCACTGGCATCCCACCAGCACGACACTGAGAGGACCCTCAAACTCTTTGAATGTCACTTTTATCGTAGCTCGTGGGAGTTTTGAAAATCTGTCAAAACTAAATCTGATGGCTTGAGTCTGACTCGTTTTCCACCGTTTCTGCAGATGAAGTTAAACGTTTTATAGGAGACTTCCGGTTCCAGTACGCGGTGACGCCAGTCATGTCTGGAGACTCGTCTCCACTCCGCCCGGGTTTTCTTCGCCGGTAGACCCCTTAGTAGGTCGAAAGTCACCCTGGAGGGGTAACCACCGAAGAGGAGGCTTGCTGATGACTGCAGGAGGGCGGCAGCTTCTCCCGTGGCTCCAGCTATCTCCTTAGGGCCGACAGAGCAAAGATCATCCTGCAAGATGGCCGATTACCCTGCTGCACCAGCCGAAAGTCACAATTACATCTAAGCATAATAGACCCACCATGGATGATCCAGGTGAGACCCCTTCTGCTCCTCTCTCGACCTTATTCTGTTTTTTTTTATTGCCTGTAAAAGCTTTGTTGGAATTATTTCCCTGTCTTGAAAAAGCAGCTTTTGTATGCGTGGGAAGAAAGGCACTGAACAAAAGGATAGAACAAATTTTTTTTAAAGACTACACTTTATTCTCATTTAATTTGGGGTACAGAAAAAAACTTTTTTCTGAGCTGTACTATTATTTTATACTGGAAGATTATTTCTTTTTCCACTTTTTCCTTTAAAAGACAGAAAAAAGGGGAAAAACATGTTGTCTGGAAAAGATTTTCTAATCTACTGAGGACATCTAGTGGCAAAAAGTTAACATTGCAACTGCTGATTATTGTTTGGAGATGAGATGGACTTGACCTTCAAACTACTCTTGAAGAGAAAAGATAAGCTGATGCAGCTGTGGGAATTGTGGGGGGTGGATATTGCTTAACCTTTATTAATTACAGCCTCCAATAAAAGAAAAAAGGGATTCTCTTCAATTACTATTAAAATGGAGAAACCTTATTCACAATTAAACTGTAAACTTATATTGGAAAAGATTTATGAGGCTACTGAAGAAATATGTGCTACAATGAAAGAGATTACTACAGAATTAAGAGCCAGAAACTGTACCCCAAACCTTCAAACTGACTCTCAGACTATATCTGACCATTCTACAAATCAAAACATACTAGAAGAGGAATTAATTGATATTAAAGAGGAATTTATTTTACCTTACAAGCATTTCATCTATATCTTCGAGGATCAGAAAAATCAAAGACTGAGATTTGAACCTTTAAAGCAACGAGGCTTTAAGGATAAGAGAAATAGATGTCCAATGCAGAGGTCAGGATGCTTTTTACTGTCTCAAATGATATTACAAGCAACAAAGAGAGACCTATCGGCTGAAAGGAAAGCTTTGTTATGGAAACCTGCCTGGCACAAAAAGAAGGCCAGAATAAGACTGAAAAGGGAAATTTAAAATTATATGTAATGGATCAAAGGCACTGTAGAATTATGGACTGATTTAAGGATTAAGATTTTGAGTTAGAAGTAAGAGAAAAATGGGTGATTATTAGAATATATATATTAAATAGATTAAGAATGTATTCTTTGGAATAATAGGTTTATTTGTATGAAAACTATTATGTAATGGAATGAAGAAAATTGAAGAGATGTTTTAGATCTGGATTGACTTAATAATTAATTGAATGTTAATTTAATAAGATGATGTTTTTTGTTTGATAATACGGATGTTATTAGGTATGATAATTAACTGGATGAAATTTGAATCTCGTCCAATGGACTGAAATGATTTAAGGTTTGATATTATCTTGTTATCTTAAAGAGATTGATTGATTGATGGATTAGATATGTATAGAATAGACTAATATTTTATTTTAATTAGGAGATATTAGTGGAAGAAGAAATAAACAAGACTTATGATAAAATTAAGGAACTAGAATATACCTGGAAGGGATACTTGAATTGATAATGTGTTTATTTAAAGTTAAATTTAATTATGGTAATTGTAAATTCATAAAGCTCTAAAACAGGTTTAGGATTAATAGAAATTTAAATTAGAAATCGATTATCTTAAATATATTAAGCTATGAGGGAAATAGAGAGGGAATATTTGATGTATTGATTTGAGTTATTCATATATGGTTTTATTTCTGGATGTTTGATTACCCCAGCACCATGGTGTGTCTTGAGCACTTTGTTGTAAGAATTAAAAAACCAATAAAATTTGTTTTTTTTTTAAAGTTTTATAGGAGATTATAGACACAGCTGATCCCGTGTCCAGTTCCATGGTGCATGGAACTCCTTGCAGCTTGACTTTTAGTCTAAGCTTTTCTTTTAGGGGGCGATGGGCTCCAGTTCTGAGAATGCTCCTTCTCCTGGAACAAAACCCAACTCTATTCTGCCCCGGGGCCCCATTACCTCTCCTGGGGAATTCTTTACGTGGCGATTTCCTCTGGTGACCTTTACAGATGGTGGCGATGTGGCCTTGTTTGCCACATGCCCAGCACACAGCTGTGCGGAACCGGCATTCTGAACGTTGGTGTCATCTGCATTCCGAACGTTGGTGTCATCTGAACGTGGCAGACGACTGCCTTGTCAAATGGGGACTGCCAATGGCAGACGAACTGCCTTGTCAAATGGGGACTGCCTTCTTTCTGGGATCTTCTGCATCTAGTCGATCTCAATGTCTGGGTCTTCTATTCTTTCTGATTCTTCATGATGCACAGTCGACTGACTGGAAAGATTCTTTGAAGGATGTAAAGCCTTGACAGCTCCTCCTGTGGCTTCTTCTGCCATCAACTCTTTTAGAGCATCCTGGAAGGTCAGGGTTTCTTTAGCAAACAGCCTTTGCTGTAAGTCTCTGCTTCGCAAGCCACAGACTAGTCGGTCCTGGAGCCTGTCTTCTAGGTCGGGAAACTCGCAGAGCCAGGACGTTTGGTGTAGGGCGGCCACGAATTCAGCAATGGTTTTACCTGGATGCTGCTCTCTCATCTCGAATGCATGTTTGTATGCAATAATGGACAAACGAGGTTCGAAGTGCTCCTTGAGTCTATGTTTTTTTTTATTATTATTAAAAGTTTTAAAAAAATTTTATACAATATCCCACTTCCCTTCCCCCCTCCCCCTTCACTTCCCAGAGCTGGTTACAGGGTTATAAAAACAGAATCATAAATTAAATAACATTACCCAAATATACTACAATCAAGTATCCACACATACTTTAACTCTACAAAATAGATAGATCTTAACACTTTTCCAGCAAAATAATAATATAATTAAACATTATTACTAAAAATAATATAAATTCATCCATAATAAACTATTAATAATATTCTAAAATTTCCTCATAAGCTAAGTAATACTTTTCAATCTCGTATTTTTTCTGAATATAATCAATCCATCTTCTCCAAACCAAAATATATTTTTCTTGAGATTGATCCTTCAAATAAGCGGAAATTTTTGCCATTTCTGCTAAATTAGACACCTTAATTCTCCATTCTTCCATAGTAGGCAAAGAATTTTTCTTCCAATATTGTGCTACCAGTAATCTTGCAGCTGTTATAAGATTCAACATCAAATTCATTTCTTTAGCATCCAAATCTTCCATAATACCTAACAAAAATAACTGCGGTGTAAACTTTATCTTTTTCTTAAAAATATTTTGAATATTCCACCAAATCTTAATCCAAAATGCTTTTACATCCCTACACATCCACCAAATATGAAAATAAGTTGCATCTAAACTTCCACATCTCTGACATTTGGGCTGTAAATTAGGATACATACAGGACAATTTTTGAGGATCCAAATGCCACCTATAAAACATCTTATAAAATTTTTCTCTTAAATTTTGAGCTTGAGTAAATTTTTCATTTTTAACCCAAATTGTCTCCCATATTTCCAATAAAATCTCTTCTTGAATATTTTGAGCCCATTTTACCATACAATCTTTAACTAATTCCATTTCAGAATCCAATTCAATCAAAACATTATAAATTCTCTTTATGTGGGCTCGAGTTTGATCTTTAATCTGCTTTATCAGATTCACATCCTGCAAGGTAATACCAACTTTTTGATCTAAGCTCCACCTCATTAACAATTGATTATAATGAAACCAAGAATGTACAATATTTTCTTGCTTCAAATCTGCTAAGGATTTGATTTGCCAATCCTGTCCTACCAAACTAAGTAATTCCTTATAAGAAATTCTATCCAAGTTAACTCCTCTAGATACCCCCTCTATTGCCTGTCCTGGAATCGCCCAAATGGGAATTTTATAATTTAATCTATAATAATATTTCTTCCAAATTCGTAACAAAGCACTTCTTAAAATATGAACTTTAAAAACCTGGTCTACTTTCTTATTATAAATTAAGTATGCGTGCCAACCAAATAATAGGTCCCATCCCTCAAGACAAAGTATACTTTTGTTTGTTAAATTAAGCCAATCACTAATCAGTGTTAAAACCACCACATCATAATACAATTTTAGGTTTGGCGCCTTAACTCCTCTTTCCCGTGCATCTTGTATAATCTTAAACTTAACTCTTGGTTTCTTCCCCGCCCATATGAACTTATTAATCCCCTTCTGCCATTCTTCCAAATTAGCATCTTTTTTCAAAATAGGTATCATTTGAAACAAAAAAAGAAACTTTGGAAGAATATTCATTTTCACTGCTGAGATTCTTCCCAGCAGAGATAACTGTAATTTTTTTCCAATCATTTAAGTCCTTTTGCACTTTTACCCACAATGTCTCATAATTGTTTTTATACAATTTAACATTAGAAGCTGTAATATAAACTCCCAAATATTTTACCTTTCTCACTATTTCAAAACCTGTCAACTTAACTAAGATATCTTTATCCTTCATAGACATATTTTTCGGTAATATTTTAGTCTTATTATTATTTACCTTGAAACCAGAAACTTTCCCATACTGGGCTATAATTTCCACCAAGTCCCTTACCGAGTCTATTGGTTGAACTAGTGTCAGCACCAAGTCATCAGCAAAAGCTCTTAACCTATAATCATTCTTATTTACATTTATTCCCTTTATTATAGGTGATTGACAAATTTTAATCAATAAAATCTCCATTGTTAAAACAATTTTAAATGCCTCTGTTAACCCCCCATTAACTACGGCTTGTGCTGATTGTTGTTGGTAAATAGCCCTAAGAGCAAGCAAAAGTTTTTCCCCAAAGTTCATTTTCTCTACGACTCGCAGTAAAAACTGCCAGTCTAGTTGATCAAACGCTTTTTCAGCATCCAAAAATATAAAAGCCGCAGGGATTTGATTGTTCTTATCCAAATACTCAATTAAGTTAACAATTTGTCTTACATTATTCTTCATATATCTTCCAGTTATAAATCCAGATTGATCACTGTGAATCAATTGCCTCAACACTTGCATTAATCTATTTGCCAATATTTTTGAAAAAATCTTATAATCTGTATTCAGTAAAGATATAGGTCTATAATTCTTGGGCTGAGTCAAATCCTGACCCTCCTTTGGGATGAGCGATATGAAAGCCGTTCTCCAAGATGGAGGTACCTCTGCACCCAACAAAATACTATTAAACAGTTCCTTTAATGGTTCTATCATTTCATCAGATAACATCTTATAATAAATTGCTGTTAATCCATCTGTACCGGGAGCCTTACCAACCTTTAATTGCTTGATTGCCGCAATAATTTCCTCAGAAGTAATTAAACAATTCATCTCTTCCCTTTGATTATTTGATAATCTAGGAAAATGTGCCTGCTGTAAATAATTCTCTATTTCTGAAAGTTGTATATTTTCAGAGGCATATAACTTTGAATAAAAATCCAAAAAGCTCCTTTTAATCAAATTTTGTTGGTATGTCACTTTACCTTTATAATCTAT
>NW_015387178.1:503975-550974 GCF_001527695.2 Protobothrops mucrosquamatus
TTAACCACCTACCAGGTTTATTTGCATTACAAAATGTGTTGTATTTCATATATCGCAAATTAGTTGAAATCTGATCAGCCATTAACATATTAAATTGCTCCCTAAGCATAGTTATGGATACCTTTAACTTATTATCAGTGGATTTAAAATAAAAGCCTTCTCTTTTAATTTAATCTCCTCTTCTAACTCTCTTTGTTTTTGCATCTGTTTACGCCTATACGCACTATTCATATAAATCAGAGCACCTCTCATATACGCTTTACTGGCATCCCAAACCATTGAAATCGAGGTGCCCTTATGCATATTCAACAAAAAAAAATTCTTTCAAATGATCTCTGCATTTCTGCAAATTCCTCTCATATCTGAATAAATTTTCATTTAATCTCCAAGTCCTTCTATTCCCATCTTCAGCAGATAATTCCATCCATACGGGACTATGATCTGACAATGTTCTAGAAAAAATCTTGATATTCTTCACCCTAGAAAAGAAATAGTTAGTAATTAGAAATAAGTCAATTCTGGAGTACGATTGGTGCCTGTCCGAGAAAAAAAGTAAAGTCTCTTTCTTCCATATTTCGTTCTCGCCAAATATCTCTTAATTCCAAATCATCCTTCAAGTCAAAAAAAGTTTTAGGTAATATGGAATAACTAGAAACTTTGAAGGAACCTTTCTTGTCTTTGCATGAATCTAAAACACCATTCCAGTCTCCCATCATAATAACAGATTTATAATCCAATTGATTTAATTTCTGATGTATCAACTTATAAAACTGTTTTTGTTGTTGATTTGGGGCGTATAATCCAAAAATAAGACATCTCCTTCCATTCAATAATAACTCAATGATAACATATCTTCCTTCTAAATCAAAGTCGATTAATTTCGACGATAACTCTTTCCTCACATAAATAACTACACCTCCTTTTTTCTGTGGAGCCAGAGCTATAAAATGTATTCCCAGCCGGGAATTAATCAAATACTTTTGATCCTTTGAAGTAATATGAGTTACTTGCAAACACACAACATCATTCTGGGCAAAGAACTTTGGATATACTATAGAATTGGAAGAATGGCAAAAACTCTGGGACAGAAATATTAAACTAACTAAAGCAGTACCATATAAAGAAAACTTGTATAAAATGTTTTACAGATGGCATATGACACCAGTGAGATTAGCGAGAATGTTTAAAAATACTTCAAATAACTGTTGGAAATGTAAACAAAGGCCAGGTACTTACTATCATATCTAGTGGACATGTATTAAAGCAAAACAGGTTTGGACTAAGATACATGACTAAAAGATACATGACTAAAAGATAACTAAAAAACAGAATTGTTTTTGTTAGGAATAATAGGAGCTAACTATGAGAAGGATAGTGGATATTTGATATTACATGTATTAACAGCAGCAAGAATTGTATTTGCCCAGTATTGACAAATAAAAATTTACCAACTGAAGAAATATTAATCAAGAAAATTCTAGAATGTGCAGAAATTGATATACTGACTCTAGAGATTAAAGAGAAAGATGACTCAGTTTATTTTAGAACATGGGATAATTTCTATCAATGGCTAGAAAAACGAATGAGAGAGAAAGGAAGGTGACAGGTAACTCTGAATACATATTAGTAAGAAGGATTTTATAGACTGATTAATTAATATTGTTTATGATAATTAATCGTACTTACTATTGCTATTGTTATCATTATTATATTAATTACTGTTATCTAAATATATGTACCCAGACAAAATCCTGTTGCTAAATATTGAAAATGTTATTGGGGGGTAACCCCAATCCTGTCCACAACTCCACCCAAACCCAAACCCTAACCCTGATCCCAACCCCAACCTAAATCCTAACTCCAACTCTGATCCCATTCTATCCCTAATCCTATAAAATCTAATAAAACCTTTTTTTAAAAAAAGAGTAAACTTTCTTCATAATTAATACAGCAACATTCCAGAAAATAGAACCTATATGCAAACAAACAAAAAGATGATTTTCCTTCAGATAGCTGAACAGGTAGTAGGTGAGGAGATTAAAGACCAGGAATATGTAGTCAGACAATTCTCTTCCCATATTAAAGCCTTCAATGTCTTTAGGGAAATTCTTGAAGGAAATCATAGATATGTACAAATAAAGTTTTTATTTCACAGACAGCTACACATATATGCTAATAATGGGACCTAGAGAATGTTCACAATATTAGGAACAATCATGATTGAATAAATTTTAGTTGTTGGTTCAATTGTTCCTCAGTGGGAGTTCATTATATATAAAATGCTTTTTGTTTTGTTGTTGTTTGATGCACAGTGAGCGTAACTAATTTTTTCAGGATACAACCTAGTAATCAAAAATATTCTGATAATTTGAATTTCTCTATCTCTCTGTGTATGTTTCTATACATGCATGTGTTTTGACAGTGATAAAATGTAAAGAATTCATATCCAAAGACTTTCCTTCAGCTTTTGTAGAAAGATGAATTGAATTAATAATTCAATTAGGGTGAATGTTGTTGCATCTTAGGTTTTGATAACAATGCAGTCATATTTTAATCAACTAATATCTCAATATGTCATCCTATTAAACATATGTGATTAAAAAGAGGCAGTGCATAAGAATCCAGTAGGTCTAACTGACATGCACTAAGACTATTAGTTGTGTCAATGAAAAGAATCTATTCAAAATATTTGTACTTTATGTAAAATTAGGACAATCCTGTGTTTTCTTTTATAGTTTTACTGAAAGAGTGATTCAACCAAATTTTGCCAAGATTCTCCAACAGACATTTCAAAACAGTACTATGTGGGAAAATGCTAGGAAGGAAAGAAAATGAGATATTTGTCTTTTCTCAAGCTGTTAGTCATTTATATAGTATAATTGGTTCCTCTGCCTTGTGCTAACAATTTTATCAGCACTTGGGAAATTGGCTTTAATAATTTCCCTCTATGTTTCAGATCAAAACTTTGAGGCTACTTTAATAGCTTGGAAAGATGAAGTGCTTTTAAATAAGTAAATAAAACTATTCTTATAGTTATATTTGCTTCAGCCTGTTGGATGAAACCCAACTAGAAAATGCTTCGTTTTTTGGCATAGGCAGTCAAATCCACTGAAGTTACTCTCAGACATTTTGGGCCCTTCATTGCTGGTAACTCATCTCCCTTCCCCATTGATCCCCTTTAAAACTGCCAATTAAAACTATGGTGTGGACAGTGAACTGCCCAATCAGTATTCAATATATGAATCCATTTTTCTCCAGCATGTAATCACTACTTGGAATTGCCCTCCATAACACGTTGATTATAGAATCAATTCAATCCTGATACCTCAGCTTAAAATGGACTAGAGGCATGGAGATTTAGATCAATTATAAACAATAACCACAAATTCCTTATATACTCTTCTTCTACTTGTATTTCTGGCTTAAAAAATAACTTTTGGATTCTCTGTTTTATTTTATGACAAAGAGCTCTTTAGTACTGAAAAGTAAGTTTCAGTGCCATTGCAGACACTAGAGCAGAGTTTCCCAACCTTCCTGGCTTTGTGGCCCAGCTGGGGGGGAGGGGATGTTCCACTCAAGTGGTAGGCAAGCGTGTGCATGTGCAGCTCCATTTGTGCAAGTGTAAGTGGGGATGCATGCGAGTGTGCACTCTTGCCTGCCACTTTCATGGCCTGGTTCCGAAGGGCTTAAGGCCCAGTAGTGGGCCATGGCCTGTGGGGCTGGGGACTCCTGCTGTAGAGTATGGTTTATTCAGGTTTAGGGAATTTCTTTTGTGAAACATTCTCAAAATAATAAAATATTTTTTTTAATGAAAGTCAAATCAAATATAGGTAGTTCTCAACTTATGACCATGTTTAACAATGGTTTGAAGTTACAACTGCATCAGTAAAAGTGATTTACAACAGGTCATCAAAGGATTACAATCATTACACCACCCATGTAGTCACATGATTGCAGTTTGGGTGCTTGGAAGCTGATTCATGTTTATGATGGTTGCAGTGTCTTGGGGGCATTGTCTTGCTTAGACTCTCCAAGCAAAGTCAATTGGGGAATCTCGATTCACATAACAACCATGCTAAAAATGGTCATAAAATTGGGTCCAGTCATATGATAACTCACTTAATGACTATATCACTTAGTGACTGAAATTCTAATACCAATTGTGGTCATAAATTGAAGACTAACTGTAAAAAAAACAAATTTATTTTTCATTTATTTTATTTATTAAAAATTTTTGCCACCCATCTCATTTTAAAGCAACTCTGGGTGGCAAATAAAAGAAGGAAGAATTAAAAAGTAGTTAATTACTTTTGGAGTATGGTCTTCAGTATGCCCTTGTAGGCACAGCTTGGTCCTTAAGGCATGGAATTTGTAATACTGAAACCAGAACAGAATTTGTTTTAGCATTCCAAAAAAGTAATGACAATTGCATTTTCTTTGTTTAATAAAGAACTAAGCTTTCTCTCTTTCACTGAATACCAATCCATATGAAGGAGAGAACAGAGAATAAACATGTGATTAAACATACTGATATGTTTATTCTGTCTATTTGTTAGTGGAACCAGATGGAATCACAACCTTCTATCATTCATTCATTTTGCCCTTGGGACTAGTCAGGATGTATAAGTCAAGGCTTTTGTATACAGGAATTTAATTAATTCATAAGCCCCTGGTAGGAATTGTCAAGCTGTACCGGTTAGGTCTTACTTTTCTTGGATTAGCTAATTGTCTCATTCTTGGTCATTGAAGACTATTGTTATTAATGAGCACCACCAAACTGAGGTATACATCTGAATGTCACAAAAAGGGCTCCAAGTTGGAAACTTTTTGAACCTAATTGATCTGAAGTATATATAACTACTTAAAGAAGTTTAAAAATAGTTCAGTGTGTGTTAACTAGGATAGTCCAGCCTTAGTATATAATATTGCGAAGGCCAGGATACTTCTTTTTAGTATAAATTTAACATTTCCTTAAGATCACTTTGTTTTTTTCAAGAACATAGCAGATGGATTCTAGCTATCCTGTTTAAAACAAAACTTATGTAGCATTTGAAACTTGGAAAATTTATGGCTCCCTTTTTAATATGTTTATTTAATGTGCATTGTTCTGGATCCTGAACTAAGATGCTTTGTGATTCAAGACCAGATAGATAACTCAACAAAGATAGTTATAAAAATAAATATTTATTCCAGGAATACTTGCAGAACTCACGGTTTTGTAGTTTCATCTGGATGTTGTATATTCGTCCATCTTTGTAGATAAAATCAGTAATTTCTCTATATTCACTTTAGCCTTGATATAGATGATGTCCATGCGTGCAGCATGGTTGGTTTCGCACAAAGACAATTAAACACGAGCTGGCACGTAGCCAGGATATCCTGTGATGAACTTAGTAGCCCCTCCTACTGACTTGTTAACATAGGATTCACTGCACAGCTAAACTACATTACCCATAAGCCATCTCTTAAGGATACAGCACTTAACCCTATAAATGCCAAACATTCTAACATACAGATCTATATGCTCTGGTCAGGGTTATATTGATCCAGCACACTCCCCACTTGGAAATATAAATTTCCACAACTAACTAACTAAATAGGCAAAAAACGTAGCATTAAGCATGCAATTCTCATTACTAACTGACTATTAGCTAAAATAGGTAAAACATGGTATCAAAACATGCATAACTATAAGGTAAATACAAAACATGCACAACTATAACAGAGATAAAGAAGGTGTTACATCAAACAATGCAATCATGAGGTACACACAAATACATAGTTTGAGGTTCAAACTTCCAGTTCGGTCCTCTTCAGCAGCGGGACCAAGCCGGTAATCAGTCCGGTGCAAGAGTCTTTGAGTCACGATCTGACTCACGTGGCTTCACGATTTGGGCCTCAACTTGGCTAACTAGTCCACCAAAACTGGGTGGGGCCCAGTGCACAAGTCCCATGGGCCAAGAGTTCTGGTATGCATCCTTATCTCTCAGCAAGACAAGGTCTTCTTCCTGTAGGAGAAACTGGAACCAAAGGAACTTCTGGATCTGAAAAACTGGAACCCAAAAATTTTCAGGAACAAAGGAACCTGGATCCACAGGATACTCAGGAACAGAAGAAGCTGGTACCACAGGAAACTCAGGAACAGCAGGAGCTGGAACCACAGGAAACTCGGGAACAGCAGGAGCTGGAACCACAGGAAACTTGGGAACAGAAGGATATGGAACCACCGGTGGAGTATTGATGATGGCTGCTACCTTTGTCATGAGGGTAGTGAGGACCTCATGTGTGGGCGTGGGTGTCTTTATTAACATAGAGTCCATGATTTTGCAGGGTATGCCAATCATGCGCTCCCACGCTTCGCCCATGTGAGATGCATGGGGAGGGTAATTTTTGGCCTTCAGGCATTTGTCAAACACTGGGTCATGATGAATACCTTCAATAGTCTGTAAGTCCTTGCAGGCTCCTACAAAGCTAGTTCTTGAGATGCTAAGACAAGTGATCAGGATGATCAATACTATGCCCAATCTCAGGTTTCTCCGTTTAAAGGAGCGTTCGAAGCGGGCTGGTTCTAGGAATTGGCTAGAAGGTGGTATCTCTGTGTCTTTGCCCATTGAGGACAAGCAGATGGTCTGGACGATCGTTTTCTCATCCTGTCAGAGAAATTTACTGGGTGCTTGAGGTTGAACATTGGCATGTTGATCTGGAGCTGGAAGCATATAGCGTTTTGGTCTCTTTGGCATCAGGCTGTCTAGACAAGCCAAGGACTCATGACCTTTTAGCCAGATCAATTCTGTCAACTCTGTGGCAAGGGTGGACCACTTAGCTTGGTCCACAAGGTTTTTATCTGTTGGCACATATTGCCATTGTTCAGGGCTTAGAGATGTTTCAATCTTATCTACTTTATTGCCTACATAGATGTAGAAGTGTCTGCTTTGGTTGCAGATGTAGCTTGACATCACCTTTCTGTCTGTGTAGAAGGTGGTAGACTGTAGCTCAACCTTTCGTTGTCAGGTTGCTGAGTTTTACGGCCAATATGGTACCACAGAATTCTAACCGTGATACGTGGTGGCCTTGTTGTATTGTTAGTCTCGCTTTTCCAATGGCAAAAATGACGTTGCAGCTCTCCCCGCTGTAGACTCTGATGTATCTTATGGTTGCAATCACCTTCGTTGACACATCTGAGAAGGTGTACAATTCTTTCTTTTGTGCAGTGGTGGGTGAGCTGGAGACATACGTGCCTTGGAGACAACTTAGGAGTGTACTCCACGACTCCCAGTCTTTTTTCTGTTCTGGTAGATGCGGTCCGTTCCAGTGTGTAGTGTTCTGGGAGAACGTGTGTAGTTACAGAAATTCTTTGTCCACTAGGGACAAGGCTGAGTCATTGTAATTCTTACTGGCCTGGAACACTGTTGCTTCCAAAACGGGTTTGGTTGCCACAATCATGAAGTGTTCTTGGCGTGGTTTTAGGTGAGGTGCTCTTCCATTACTGAGAATGGAGATTGTTGAGATATTCACCTGGGTTGAAGTTTGCAGTTGGTCAACCCAGACCATTCCTGGGATGACCCATTCAGGTTCCATGTTAAAGGCAGTTGAGGAGCTTGTTGGGCCTCTGACCATTCCGTGGTAGGCAAAGGTGTCAGGGGCGTTTAATCTCAATGGAGCCAAGCTTTCATCTTCAGGAGTTAGGAACCTTAAGGCAATTGGGGGGAGCTGGTCAACACAGAACATTCCTGGGATGACCAATCCAGGATTTAGGAACCGTGAGCTCCCATCTAGTGGCTGGATGCAGAGTCCAGTGGCTTTCCTCCCCACTGTGCTTTGTGACACAGAGTACATTTCTTTGCTTGGGGGTTCGGTGGGGAATGGTGGGTTGGTACACACTAATGTGCAGTTGACCTGGGCGGGCACTTCTGGGTGCTCTTTGGAGCCATGCTGGGGCTCCTTGGTTGAAGGAGGAGTAGAAGCTGCTTCTTGTGGCTGTCCAGAGTCTGGATGCAGGGCTTCCAGGTGCTTGTCACTCTTGTTTGGGTGACACTTCCCCTTAGCTTCGCCAGTGTTGGCCATGTCTTCTGGAGACTCACAGCTTTTAAAGCCTACCTTGCACTCTCCTAAGTCCAACTTTCTTCCCCAGGGTGTTGGAGGTTCTGATGGTGCTGTGCAGGGTTTGCCGTCAGGCTGGGTTGGTACATTTGGTCATCGAGATTCTTCTTCTTGCCTACCTGGTGTTGGGGGGCTTGTGGATAGCCGTGTCACTCTTACTTGTTCACGTTGAAATGCGCTCTGTCTGTCAATGTAGGCCTGCACACGGTTATGGGGGCTTTCTCTTCCTAGCCCTTCCAACTTGTGCATAGATGTAGCATCTTCCAACTCTCTCTGCAGAACCGCTGCTCTTACAGCTGCCTCTTTTGCTTTCTGTTGGCTCTGGGAAATCTCAAAGCTGGCCTGAACTTTGACCATGTCTTCCCTTTGCTGATGCTGTGCCTCTACCATGCGTAGGGCTGCCGCAGCTTGAGCTTTGGCTACTTCTTCCCTCTGCTGTCGCTCTGCTTCTGCTACACATAGAGCTGCTGCAGTCTCCACTTTGGCCAATTCTTCTCTTTGCCACTTTTCTTCTACTGCTGCTTGTGCAGCGGCATCAGCCATTGCGGTATCGATTCATGCTTGTGCGAGACAGGTGGCAAGGCTCTTTGCCCTTGAGGTTCGGGATGCTTGGCTCTGACGAGAAGACGCTTTTGAATGGCAGGAGGCACCTGTAACGTGAGATTGTTGTGACACACTGGAAAACACCTGGGCTCACGTTGAGTTATGGCAGAAAAGTGAAGCTTTTCCAGAGGCATGAGAGGGGCCCACATGTGATCGCTGGGATGGTGTATGCAAATGGCGGGAAATGTCGGACTCGGCCCTCTCGACTGGTATGTCTTTTGGGTAAGGCTCAGTCTCTGGGAGGTGGTCTATACTCTCCAGAAGCTTTTTACATTCCTTGTTTAGTAGCTTAAGGCTTTGCATCCTGCTATCAACTGTTGGGTCTCCTAGTTGTGCCTGAATCCTTTCAAGATGGTGTTCAAAGTCTATCCATTGCCAGAGAGCATCTTCCAATGAGCGCGCATGTTTGGGGGAGAGTTCCTCCTAAGGCACTTGGTAGAGTTTGTGTAATTTCTCCCAGTGTCTTTCATGGCATTCATAACTCGATTCCCATCTTTCTATCAGATGTGAGTGCATGGCTTCTGTAGGCTTTCTTTCTTGCCTCAGGTCATAGGGTACCTGGGATGTCTTTGGCCTCACTGAGGCTTGAGCATCAGCCTCTGTGTACAGGTCAAGGTTAGCTGGTTGCAGCATTTCTCCTTGGCCAGCTTGTTGGGGTGCCTCATCTAGGCTGGGTGTTTGAACCCCTTCTTCTAAATCAAGGAGACACTCTGCCATGGCTAGGACAGGTTCCTAGCTATTTTAAAGCAAATTCAATGAACTTCGCTCTTTGATCACTAGGGGTCACTCTATCTGGGTGGGCATTTCGGGGAAATTCCCTCTTTGGCCACCAGGGTACACTGTTTGTGTGAGTGAGTGCTTCAGCGAAGTTCACCCTTTGACCACTAGGGGTAACTGCTTGCGGGTCAGCCACCAGGGTGCTCTTCCTCAAGGTTCACCCTTTGTCCACTAGAGGGCTTTCTCTGTGCATGATTAAAGGCTCGCGTGAAGTTCCTCCTTTAGCCACTAGGGGGCGCTTGTAGAAAGGCCAGCTAAATTCTTTCTTCTTAGAACCACGTTGCACGTTAGTGGCCACCTGGAGATTATTGAGCTCCGATTAGCTCCCATAAACTTCCACCATGGTTGTTACGTTGCAAGCTGTTGACCGCCTAGAGATTATTGAGTTCCGAATAGCTCCCATAAACATCCATCTGGTTGTTACGGCTTTGTGATAATAAGCAAGGTTTGCTGCCTTTTTTCCCCTTAGTTTGCCCTCAGCAAAGACACCACTAGGGGTGACTACTTGCGTGAGTGATTACTTTGGGTGACGTTCACTCTGTGCCCACTAGGGGGTGCTGGTTACTTTGGATGAATTCAGGGAACTTTGTTCTTTGACTATCAGAGACACACTCTTCATAGTTAGAAATTTCAGCGAAGTTCCTTCTTTCACCTCCAGGGGTGCTATTAACGTGGATTGGTGCAAGCCTGCTATTTGCAGATCAGCTACCAAGGTGGGGGGGGGTGCTGTCCTATCAGCAGGGCTGTGAGGCAGAATGCCTGTAGTGTAATTTTTAAGGAATTACTTTGCTTAAAATTAGATTCCAACTTGGGTCTTTAAGAACGTGCAGTTGTAATGATTAGCGTTCCAGAGCCAATAAACTTGCACATAAATTTGCTGGCTTAGTCTGTTTGCAAACATTAAAGTCAGGCTTTGTTAGCAAGTAATAAAATGTGGGGTTGCTGTTTGCAGGTTGCCGCTAGAGGGGGTTACTGCATTTGTTATTTGCAGCAGTGGGCTTGGTTCTGTCTTTGAAACCAGAAGCCTTTTCCCCCGTTCAGATTCTTCTAATTCCGAGGGGAGGGGGAAGTAAGTCAGTTTTCTCACACCAGATGCTTGGTTACCAAGGCAACAAATGGATTTATTGTCTGGCAGCTGAGGCTGGTAAGGGGTGAATGCCTTACTTCCAAGCAATGCTGAGTTTACAGGCTGGGGGGGGTTGAGTTGATTTGCTCTGAAAGATCTTTTGAAACAAAGCAGTGAAGGTTTTCAAACAAGGAATTCCATTGCCGTTCAAAACCTCTCTCTCCTTTCTAAATTAGCACTTTGTAACAGGCAGGCTGAAAGCTTTGGTTGCAAGAAACCTTTCCAGCCTATTATGCTAAGAGTTAAAGGTTGTATTCCATTCATTCCTGATTTTCAAATACAAATTCAGTCGGCTAGCTTAGGTTACAAGCAGGCATGGCACATGCACACATGTTTGAGTTTCAGGCAAAGAGGGGTGGTGGCTGCCCCAATGCTTCTCTGATCTTTAGCAACAGTCCTTAGATGCAAGGATTCTGGCAACATGATGCAGTTCTTCATTTAAGATATAGTCCCAATTAAGTCTCCTTGTTACGCAAAGAAGCTGACTTTAGTATCTCAGTAACAGAGACATTCAACCTTTCCCTTTACTTGCAACATTGGCTGGCAAACAAATCCAATAGCATTTTAGAACAAATATAAAGAATAATCCCAGTCCTTTACTTTGCCTGCTGGCCGATGGCTATAGCATCGATCTTTCACTCCATCCAAGCAGGACATAAAGAACTACATTAACTTTTACTTTTCTTCCTTTAAAGCTGACACTGAGATAATATTGATTTTGCTGCATATAAAGAACATTGCTGTTTCTGCTGATATAAAGAATATTTCTGATTTTACTGTTCTGGATCCTGAACTAAGATGCTTTGTGATTCAAGACCAGACAGATAACTCAACAAAGATGGTTATAAAAACAAATATTTATTCCAGGAATACTTGCAGAACTTACGGTTTTGTAGTTTCATCTGCATGTTGTATATTCATCCATCTTTGTAGGTAAAATCAGTAATTTCTCTATATTCACTTTAGCCTTGTTACAGACGATGTTCATGCGTGCGGCATGGTTGGTTTCTCACAAAGACAATTAAACACGAGCTGGCACGTAGCCAGGATATCCTTTGATGAACTTAGTAGCCCCTCCTACTGACTTGTTAACATAGGATTCACTGCACAGCTAAACTACATTACCCATAAGCCATCTCTTAAGGAGACAGCACTTAACCCTATAAATGCCAAACATTCTAACATACAGATCTATATGCTCTGGTCATGGTTATATTGATCCAGCACATGCATGCTTCATTTTTATATTGATTTTTGTAGGATCATAGACAATAAAAAGTAAGTAGTGACCTATTGTTCAAGCATGTTAAACTGGGAAAGACAATGCAGCAGAGGTTACTCAGAATGTAACTATTCAGAACTATACTGTGTTCATGCAACTGATTAACGAGGTGCTCCATGAACATTTATACAAAGGAGTCTAGTGTACCTTGATGACATTTTAATTTATACCGAAATGAAAGCAGAGCATGTGAAACTCGTCAGGGCAATTTTAAAGAAGCTCCAGGTGGCCAAACTATATGCTAAATTGTCCAAGTGTGACTTCCACAAAGAAAAAATTGATTACCTAGACTATCGTATTTCCCATGAAGGGGTAGAAATGGACCCAGAAAAGGTGCGGGCCATATTAGAATGGACACTCCCCCCATGCACCTGGAAACCTTTGCAAAGTTTCTTAGGGTTTGCCAACTTTTACCGACAATTCATCCCCTCGTTTGCTCAGATAGCCCACCCCATTACCAATTTGCTAAAAACAAAAGGGGAGGCCAAGCTGAAACCTAGTAAACCTCTGAAGTGGACTATGGAATGCCAGGCAGCATTTGAAAAACTCAAAAGACTTTTTTCCACTGAGCAGTATTGAAGTACCCATACTGTGAGTACCCTTGTTATTCAAGCTGATGCCAGCAACATCGTGGTGGGGGCCCTGCTACTGCAGAAAAATGAGGAGGGGCAACTGCACAATGCATTTACATGTCAAAAAAGCTAACTGAGACTGACCAACATTGGGCGGTATGGGAGAAGGAGGCCTATGCAGTCAAATCGGCTCTCCTCTCCTGGAGACATTTTCTAGAAAGGAGTAAAATCCCATTCCAGGTCTGGACTGATCACAAAAACCTGGAAGCTCTGAAAACCCCTCAAACGTTATCCCCCAAACAAGCACAAAGGGCTCAGTACTTCCAACATTTCAACATCACCTTACACTATTTTACAGGGAGGAAAAAACTTCCTGGCAGATGCTTTGTTGAGAATGTTGCAACACAACAGTTCCAAAGCAGACATAATCAAACCTCTCATTTCCTCACATCAGCTGGCAGCTCAGGTAACCACAAGAGCACAGAGAGAAGGAACCACAAGAGCACCTATGGACACTGCTATGACAGCAGCATTTTAAAAAGCCCTGGAGGGAGACAAATGGATTAACAGCCACAAGAACATCTGCTTGATGTGGGACTGGCTGGCCTGGGTGGTTGGAAAACTGTATGTACCTGCCAGCTAGAGGCTAAAAACCATGCAAACCTGCCATGACTCAAAGTTGGCGGGGCACTTTGGATTTGTGAAAACCCTGCACCTCATCCAGAGGCAGTTCTGGTGGCCTTCACTCAAAAAGGACATTGAGAGTTATGTTTCCAGCTGCCCTATATATGCAACTGCAAAATGAAGGCAAGGGAAAACACCAGGGCTGCTTCAAACAGTGGTTGAGCCATCAGCACCCTGGAGAGGGATTTCCATGGACTTTAGCATGGAACTTCCTGAAAGCATGGGAAATACAGTAATTTGGGTAGTGACTGACCTGTTTTCCAAGCAGGTACATTTCATCCCTGTCAGAAGATTCTAATGACCAAAGGATTAGCAAAGATGTTTCTGCACCACATTTATTGCCTTCATGAGCACCACAATGCATCATCTCAGATAGAAGGGTCCAATTCACGTCAAAGTTCTGGAAAGCTTTTTTGGGTCTCCTAGGAATTGACTGAGGACTTAGTTCTAGTCATCATTTGCAAACGAATGGTGGGGACAGAATGAACAAACTCAGTTCTAGAGTAATATCTGTGTTACTTCATTAACTACCAACAGGATGACTGGACTGACCTCCTGCCATTTGCCAAAGTGGCATACAATAATGCTGTACACACCAACACAGGCTTCACACTGTTCCGAGTGGCAACAGGACAAGATTTTAATCTGATGCCTGAGCTACAAGCTAAAGACCTCACAATCCCCTCCTTAAAAGGATGGATAGAGCAGTTAAAAAAATACCTGGCCCATGGTGCACAAGGCACTTGCAGAAGCCAGGATAGCTTATAAAGCCCAAGCTGATAAAAAGAGAGTAGGGCCCAAACCATTCCACACTGGGGACTGAGTATACCTGTCCACATGGTTCCTACAATCCTTGCAGCCCTCAAAAAAGGTAGGGCTGAACTATGTAGGGCCTTTTCCATAAAATGAATTATTAATCCAATCACAGAGAATTACCAAAGTCGCTTGTAAGGACCCACTTCAATCTCACATCTTAAAAAAGCAGAACTCTTGGAAACAATTTCTTCCAACAGGAACTTTTATTAAGATAGCAGGCATAATAGACAGGATCTGAGGGATTCTTTATAGATCGATACTTTAAAGGGTCCCTAAGCAAACTCCACCCCACAGTTCACCTGGATGGTTCTGACTGGCCAATCCCCAGGTGGTTAGTCCATTGTGGGAAAGGGAAGATAGCATCAGTCCATCACCATTTATAGTATGATCTTCACACCTCCTTTTGGGACTGGAGAAATAAGCCAGGTTCCAGATGTTTATACTTCTTCCCCTCTTTCATAACTGCCCAGTTAGGGAGAAGAAAGTTCAGAGAGATGCATAGTAAAGGGGCAATTTGTTACATTGTAATGGCCAGCAGACCCAGCTGCAATAAACAAAAGGTTACATTGTAGCAAATAGAGGAAGTGAAAGTCATAACCCCATAGGCACATCCCCCCTCCCCCTTGGGAGTATGGCAGAATCTGGGGGAAGGTGAGATTTGGTTTTAGATCAGAGGAGATAGATAGAAATGAAATATAAATGGATTCTAACATCCTGCCCCCCTTAAAAATAAGAGAGATCCACCTGTAGAGAAACAAAACAGGTATAGAGGTTAGTCTGGTTTGTTGGGATATTCTGTATGAAACTTCTTTAACAGTTTTGGAGCTCTGACATGACGTTTATGGACCCACTCATTTTGTGAAGAGGGAAGGTGTTTCCATGCTACTAGGCATTGAGTTGCTCCATGATATTTCCTAGAATCTAGGATTTCTTTTATCTCAAAGTGTTGTTTTCCTTCAACCATGATTGGGGGTAGTGGGGGGGAATTTTTGGCCATAAGGGTGACTGTTGTTCTTTTTTCAGCAGTGAAAAATTGGGTGTATTCGCCTGAGGTTTTGGGGTAGTTCTAATTCTACTGTTACTGGGTTTATGATTCTTTTAATCGGAAAAGGTCCTATATATTTTGGGCCAAGTTTTTTACAGGGCTGTAGGGATTTTAGGTATTTTGTAGACAAATATACAATTTCTCCTACACGGAATGGTATGGGTTCAATTCTCTTTTTATCTGCTTGTGCTTTGTATGCTTGCTTAGCTTCATCTAAGGCTTTCCTAACTGTTGGCCAGGTGTTTTGTAATTGTGCTATCCATTATTTCAGTGATGAGATTGCCAGTTCATTTGGGATTAGTTCTGGATATAGGGTTGAAACTTTGACCAGTGGCTATTTGAAAGGGAGTGTAGCCTGTGCTGGAGTGGAATGTGTTATTGTAGGCAACCTCTGTGAAAGGGAGTAGGTTCATCCAATTCATTCGCTGGAAATTAATAAAGCATCTTAAATATTGCTCAAGTACTGAGTTAGAATGTTTGGATTGTCCATTACATTGAGGATGATGACTAGATGACAGTCCCTGAGTGGTTCCTAAGAAGGATAAAAATTCCTTCCTAAATTCTGACGTAAATTGCACTCCCCTATCAGATATGATGTGTTGGCTGCCCATGCAGTCTGTAGATGTGCTGCACGAATAGTTTCGCTAAGGTTTTTGTGGTGGGAATCTTTTGGCAAGGGATAAAGTGCACCTGTTTGGAAAACAAGTCCGTAACCACCCAGATGAAAGTGATTCTATTGCTTTCTGGTAATTCCACTATAAAATCCATGGATATTTCTTTCCAGGGGGCTGAGGGATTCACCACTGGTTGTAACAGTGCGGGCAATTTCCCTTGCAACCTCTTAGCAGTTGTGCACATTGGGCAGCTGGCCACGTAGCTTTCTATGTCCTTTTTCATGGATGGTCACCAAAATTGCCTTTTAATTAAGTGTAATGTTTTTACAAATCCAAAATGGCCTGCTGATTTTGTGTCATGGCAAAACTGCATGAACGTGACCCTCTGGGTGGTTGGTATATGTAACTTTCCCCCCACTCATGGCAGTCTGTCCTTGATTGTGCACACGTGTCTATTTTTCTGGAACAATTCGTCTGTTTCCAAAGTTTTCCAGAATTCGATTCCGGTTTGGCTACCCAGCTGCGGCTTTAATTTAGCTTGGGCTCTGGTGGTTACTGGCACTGCCAGTTGTGGTTCAGGCATGAGTAGTCTAGAATCTATGGCTCACGTGCTGTTATATTGGGGCATGTGAGACAGTGCATCTGCCAGGAAGTTCTTTCCCCTCGGCAAGTGTTTGAGCGTGAAATGGAATTGGTGAAAATGCTGGGACCAGCGGGCTTGCATGGGAGTGAGCTTCGTGGGTGTTTTTAAGGCTTCAAGGTTTTTGTGGTCTGTCCATACCTCAAAAGGGATTTTATTCCCTTCCAGGAACTGGTGCCACATAAGTAATGACCAGTGTATCCCATATGCCTCTTTTTCCCACACGGCCCAGCACTGTTCCATTTCGGTGAGTTTCTTGGATGTATACATGCATGTTTGCAATACCCCTTCATTGTTTTCTTGTAATAGTACAGCCCCCACTGCCACATCGCTTGCGTCTGCCTGCATTACGAAAGGTTTATCCGTGTCTGGGTACCTCAGTA
This sequence comes from Protobothrops mucrosquamatus, assembly GCF_001527695.2. Lineage (NCBI taxonomy): Eukaryota > Metazoa > Chordata > Lepidosauria > Squamata > Viperidae > Protobothrops > Protobothrops mucrosquamatus. The sequence goes on from NW_015387178.1 coordinate 520,618, forward strand.
TCGGTTTGGCAGAAAAAAGTCTCTTTAACCTCTTGATTGCCGCTTGGCATTCCATTGTCCATTTTAGTGGCTGGCTAGGTTTCACTGAGGATTCTCCCTTTGTTTTTAGTAAGTTTGTGAGGGGCAGGGCTATTTGGGTGAATGAAGGGATGAATTGGCGGTAAAAGTTTGCGAAACCCAGGAAACTTTGCAACTGCTTCCTTGTGTGAAGTGGTGCCCATTCTAGTACTGCTCTGACCTTCTCAGGGTCCATTTCAATGTCCTGTGGGGATTTGCGATAACCCAGGTAGTCTATTTTTTCCTGGTGGAATTTGCATTTCGATAATTTGGCATATAGGTGGGCAGCTCGCAGTTTCTTTAAAACGCTCTGATTAGGTTGACATGTTCCTCTTTGGATTTGGTGAAGATAAGGATGTCATCTAGATAAACCAGGACCCCCTTAAATAGGTGCTCCCTTAGTACCTCATTAATTAATTGCATAAATACTGTGGGGCTCCCTTGTAGTCCAAATGGCAAAACTTTGAATTGGTAGGACCCCATTGGGCAATTAAATGCGGTTTTCCATTCATCCCGTTCCTTAATCCTAATGCGGTAATACGCTTCTCTTAGATCTAGTTTAGTGAAAATTCTTCCTTTCGAGAAGTGGGATAACATGTCCTTCATGAGGGGTAGGGGGTATAGGTTACTTTCACTGATTGCATTCAGGGCACAGTAATCCACCCACAAGCGTAAAGTGCCATCCTTCTTCTCTCTAAAAAGGACCGGGGCGGCTACCTTAGGCTTGGGAGGTTCGATAAACCCCCTTTCTAGGTTTTTATTTATGAATCTTTCCATTTCCTCCTTCTTCTTAGGGCTCATAGAGTATAGTCTGGGCTTTGGGAATTTTGCCCCAGGCTTGAATTCTATGGCACAATCCGTGGGTCAGTGAGGGGAAAGCTCATCCGCTCTCTCCTCACTGAAAACTTCAGCAAGTTCTCGGTATTCCTCTGGTATTTCGGGTAGCCCCTTTTCTTCTCCCATTGATGATTTCTCCATTCCTAAGTTTGGTAGGGCTCCTTGGGGTTTTAAGTTCGCAGGATCCCCTTCGGGAAATTGAGTTCTGCCATCCTCCAATTTACCCAGGGGTTCCATTTCTTTAACTATTCAAGCCCTAGGATCACTGGGCATTCCATGCCTGGGGTCACTACAAACATTATGTCTTCCTCATAGTCCCCAGGGATAGGTGGACTGGTAAAGTGGCTAGGGTAGCTTGCACCCCCCCTGCTATGGACCCATCTAACTGGCCAAATGAGATCGGTTGTTCTAGCCTCCTCACCAGAATGCCCAGATTCCCCACTAGCGTTGGGCTAATGAGGCAGCGGGTGCAGCCAGAGTCTATTAAGGCTTTCACTTTGACAGCTTTGGGCATGGAGGGAGATAATATAGTCACTGTCTTGAGAATGGGTGTGATGGGTCCACTTACCAGGTGTTTGCCCTCCGAGCTGTCATTTGAGGTGTCCACCAGCCCTGCAGTGTAGGCTGGAGTTCCCTCCCCATGTTTGGCAGGGGTTGGTGACTCCACAGCCTCTATCGCCCTCATGGCAGGTTCTGTTGGTTTGGCTGGGGACTTCCTTGATTTCCTGGCCAGTGATCGGTCTGGGTTGCGATGAGGGGCTTTTGAGCGGCATTCTATGGCATGATGCCCCTCTCTCCTGCATTTGAAACAGCCCATTGACTTCTTGGCCATAGCCGGTCGTTTTGCTGGCTTGCGCATTGGCTCAGGAGATGAGCGGCCCCATGGTTTTTTTCGGCGGTGCCTCTTCAGTAGGTCGATCTCTGCTTCCTCTGCCAGGACATAGCATTCTTTGAGTTGGCATGGGTCCCCTTGAGGCAGGCAAGCATCATACAAGTTGTAGTTTAGGCCGTCTTTGAAATGGCTAAGGAGGATGTCTTCTGGTCAGTTCAGCTTGTTGGCAATGGCCCGGAATTCTTATGTATATTTGGCTACTGGGCATCTGCCCTGCCTCACTGTCTTGATTCTCTCGCGGGCCTTTTGATCAGCCAGGGGTTCCTCGAATTGCCTTCTCAGAGAGGACATGAAACGGTTGAAGTCGTTGAGCTCTGGGGTGTTGGAATCATGCAAGTTTACCATCCAATCTGCAGCTGGTCAATCCAGAGTGGATTGCACGATACGGATACGGGCTTTGTCCCCAGGACTACAGTTTCCGATTCCCCATCCGTGTCTCTCTTGCTGCAGCTCCAGGTGATGGTGCGGCCATGGGGTTCAGGTTTTTCCTCCCGTAGAGAGCCGAGGGTTCTTTTCATCAGCTCAATAGCTTTCTCTAGGATTCAGTTTGAGTGCTGTGCACAACTTTTTTCCTCTTCGCTAACGTGCAGGGATTTCTCCATCTGTTGCTTCCATTTGGGTTGGTGGCTGCCCCATCTCAGGATCACCTTTCTCGTTCTCTTTTCCCACTCATCTTACTTGCCAACGCCCATCAACCACCAAGGTTTGGGGTCGCACGGTTCCACCACTTCCTCTCCTGAGGAGTATGACGTCTCGGATCCCGATAGCTGGCGGGATCCCGGTTGGGGGAAGGATCCCTTTCTACAAGGTTTTCTCCCTTCCTTGCCTCGTCGTTCGACATTGTAATTTTTGCAAAGTCCCCTGGTAAGGTTCTTCCTTCCAGGTTGACTATTACATGCAGATCCTGTCTAATGTAAGGACCCACTTCAATCCCAAATCTTAAAAAAGCAGAACTCTTGGAAACAATTTCTTCCAACAGGAACTTTTATTAAGAGTAGTTGATAGCAGGCATAATAGATAGGATCCGAGGGATTCTTTACAGATCGATACTTTAAAGGGTCCCTAAGCAAACTCCACCCCACAGTTCATCCAGACAGTTGAGACTGGCCAATCCCCAGGTGGTTAGTCCATCGTGGGAAAGGGAAGATAGCATCAGTCTGTCTCCGTTTGTAATACGATGTTCCACAGCTCTTCACACCTCCTTTTGGGACTGGAGAAATAAGCCAGGTTCCAGATGTTTATACTTCTTCCCCCCCTTCCTAATTGCCCAGTTAGGGAGAAGAAAGTTCAGAGAGTGGCATAGTAAAGGAGCAATTTTTTAGATTGTAATGGCCAGCAGACCCAGTGGCAATAAACAAAAAGTTACATTGTAGCGAATAGAGGAAGTGAAAGTCATAACCCCGCAGGCATATCCCCCCTCCCCCTTGGGAGTATGGCAGAATCCAGGGGAAGGTGAGATTTGGTTTTAGATCAGAGGAGATAGATAGAAATGAAATATAAATGGATTCTGACAGTCGCTGAGAAAAGTCCACTCCATTTTCCACTGTAGTTTCCTAAAACCAGAGGTGGTCTCGCCCCTATGGCCAGCACCCCCTCCAGTTCACAAGCCTCTTATGGTGGAAGGGGAACAACATGTTGAGATTAAAGAAATCCTTGATTCACGCATACATAGATGGGCCACCAATACTTGGTGACATGGAATAATCTCCCAGGGGCTCAGAATGAATGAGTACAAAAGAAACATGTTAAATTCCCTAGATTACTTAAACACTTCCATGACCACTACCTTGATAAACCTAAATGATTATGTAATCATTGTTTTCTTTATTGTTTTCTTTTTTCCAAGTGGAACTTCCCTTTTTTTAGGGGATAGCATGTCAGGTCCCTACCAGAATGCTGCCATTCTGAAGGGAAGGGGAAGTGCTGCTTGGGGATTGAAGATGTTTCGATATTGGTTCTTCTTTCACTTTGATGTATCTGCATGGGAATTGGGGAGGGGAATGAGCCCTCATGTGAGAAATCCGAGCTGAAAAGATGATAACAAGTTGTTCTCTGGCACCGTGACCTTGGTAACAGGCAGGAGTTAGCTGGAAGGGAGTCAAACCAGATGGTCATCTGGTTTGACTCCCTTCTGGCTAACTCCTGCCTGTTACCAAGGTCACAGCGCCAGAGAACAACTTGTTATCATCTTTTCAGCTCGGATTTCTCACAACTTCATGCCAGTGGATTGGCTCCAGATGGACTGGTACAATGGTTGGACAATGGGAAATTGACTTAATGCTTTCACGCAGGCACTTCCGATTCTGCCTGACCTCTCTGCAATCACTTTCTCTCAGTAAAAGCTCCTTTTGAAATAACACTGTTTCAAGAGTCATGCTTTCCTGAGGAGGTAGCAGAGGCAGGACCTCGCATTAAGTGTAAAAACTTGCTTTTCTCCACTTTAAATTTCATTTTGTTAGACAGGGCCCATTATTCAAGTTTGTCAAGATCTTTTTGGATCCTGAACTTGTCTTCTGGGGTGTTGGCTATTCTTGCCACTTAGTATTACCTGAAAATTTGATGGATTTCCCCTTTTATTTCCTCATCTAAGTCATTTATGAAGATATTGAGTACTGGGCCTAAGACAGAACCTTGTGGTACCCCACTGCTTACTTCCTTCCATGTAGATGTAGTACCATTATGGACAACTCATTGAGTACAGTTTGTCAGCCAGTTACAAATCCATCTATCCATCCCACATTTTTCTAGCTTATCAAGAATTAGGTGGTATCCTACTTTGTTGAATGCTTTGCTGAAGTCTAAGTATACTATGTCTACAGCATTTCGCTGGTTTACAAATTTAGTCACTTTGTCAAAGAATGAAATAAGATTGGTTTGGCATGATCTGTTTTTAACAAATCCATGCTGGCTTTTATTTATAATTTTATTTGTTTCTAGATGTTCACAGATCTGGCTTTTTATTATTTTTTCCAGCATCTTCCCAGGTATTGATGTTAGGCTGATTCATCTGTAGTTTCCTGGCTTTGTTTTTCCCCCCTTTTTTGAAGATGGGAACCACATCAGTTCTTTTCCAATCCTCAGATGATTCCCCAGTGTTCCAGGATTTTTGAAAGATATAGTACAATGTTTCAGAGATAACATCTGCCAGTTCCTTCAGGACTCTGGGATGTAATCTGTCAGGGCCCGGTGATTTATATTAGTCAAGATCAGATAGGTGTTCTCTAACCATTTTCTTGCTTATTTTAATTTTTATTTCTAGTCTGTCTTTTATGGCTAGGTTTTTGGTAGGTTGGGCTGTGTTTCCTTTTTCCCTGAGGACTGATAAAAAGAATGAGTTAAGCAGTTCTGCTTTCTCTCTGCTGCCTTAAGTGGACGTACTGTTTCCTTGACTTTTTTCTTCCTATGTATATGTTGAAAGAAACTTTTTTTTATTATCTTTGATAATACATTTTCCCATGGAATTGTCACTTCGGAGCTCTTTTTTAAACTGAAGAATTGTTATTCTTTCAATTTCTGCTAATGTGAATGCTCATATGCTTCTCCTTCAAGGCTCAAAATAGTACACACAAGAATTTATCAAATGGAGATGCAACGGAAATGCATGTATGACACTGGTTAGATAGCCTTTTATTTCCTGGAGGATGCAGTGATCAGCTTGTATGATTCACTGAACATTTAAAGAAAAGGTGACCATGAAATGAAATGGTTCCTGAGACTTTGGTGATGTGGAAGGAATCATGTAGAGTTGTTGGGAAGAATACAAAATTTATAAATAAATGTAATACAGTACTTCGCAATTACATTTGATAGATCTTATGGCATCATGAATATTCCTTGTATTTTAAAAATCAGATAGGAAATATGCCATTAATTTTTTCCTTTACAAATTTTCTTGTTCTAATTTATTTTATATTTACTATACATATCTTGCAGCTTATTTTTCTTAATTATTTAATTTTAATTTAATTTAACATTTAATTTTGCTAATAATTCTATTAGTCAATTGTGAAACAGTCATAACTGATTTGGTCCAAATGCACTGAGTATAAAGTTGGAACAATTATTTATTTCAGGATATTGTGCAGTCCTACTCAAATGGAAGTCCCACTGATATCCCTGAAACTCACCATCATGGAGTGAGTATACAAATAAAGCTTGATAGTTCAAGAGAGGATATGTTATTGAGTTCAGTGAATTATTTTAATAGATAAATATAAGATTACATTGTTAGAAAAATTATCAATGTTTTATGACTGAGGTCATGTAATATATCTAAACACTGATATCCTGCATATGCAGTTAATAAGAAATGGAGAAATTATTAGGACAGCAATTGTACACACCGGATGATTAAATCTCAATAAAACGAATAGAAGTTTGGCATCATAAATGTAGAATTGCAGCCAAACATATCCACTACTAATGAGCTCTTTTTCCTTCTTTTTTGTTTTCTGAAGGAAAGCTGAGGATGAGGACATTTTTAAAAGAAGGGCCATCTTATGAGTATATAAAATGGATATTTGTAAACAAAAAGCACTAAATGAATAGAGGAAGATCATCAGCATAACACACAACAAAGTAAAATGTGTTGGTAGCCCACACAACAGATGGTATAGAACAGGGGTAGGCAACCTTGGCTCTTTTATGACTCGTGGACTTCAACTCCCAGAATTCCTGAGCCAGCATGGCTGGCTCAGGAATTCTGGGAGTTGAAATCCACGAGTCATAAAAGAGCCAAGTTGCCTACCCCTGGTATAGAATATACAGTTATAATGTAAGTTTTAAGATAAAACTTTAGTTTAAATCTTTGTAAATCTATATCAACATTGTTTTAAGAAGAGAGTTATTCCTTTAGTTTTCTGGACAACATCAGCATAAGGAACTTACCAAAGAATACTTTACCATGCATACAGTTTTGATTAAAGAGCTATTAGAAGAAGCCTTCTTAAAAGTGGCCTATTCTCATTTACTGGAATAATCTCTAGAGAGAGAAAAAATATGTGATTTTTGTTTTCTTTTTACAACCCTGTAATCTCTTGCTTCAGGGTGGGGTCAGGGTGACTGAATGGAGCTGAGTGTTTGCTGGCTGAATGCCCTTCCTGATGCCTACTTGGAGTTCGAGGCAGATATTTTCTCTTTACGCCCTGATTTAGAAACATCTGTCACTGCCTAGGATGGAAATCTCAACCTTCAAGTGGAAGGTGAATGTCTTCACCTCTATGCCACTGTGTTGCTCAGTAAAACCCTGTGATAATCAGATAAAAAGTGTACGATGATACCCCACCATGGATAGGTTTCTACTTCTGGCAACCAAGAGGCAGGGGATGATGGAGTTAGGGGACAAGATTCCCTCTGCTTGGCTGAAAAATCTACTACCATTCAGCCCTTCCTTTCTCAAGTGGTTCCCATTCACTGCATACTTTCCTGTCTATTTCCATTTTTCCCGTTTTTAGTGTCTGGCCCTTTTCTTATTTACATGATTCTCTTTTGTTTTTAATCAGAGATTTTAAAAATGATAATAAATAAGAGGATAATATACATGTTCACTATGAGAGTTCTGAACATTCAGAATCCTTCAGTCATCTGAATATTTGGCAGCTGCAATTAAATTCCCTGCCACTTATAGAATATCCTCAATCTTCTTGGACAAATCTTGAGGTGTGAATGATACTTTCCATAGGCAGATGGCTTAGGAATCCTAGAGCTGCAAAGTGGTATTAAAAATGGGGTTGTTATGATTCTTCTTGTGTCTTGTTTATAATATGCTGTCTCACTTTACACTGGCCTCTTTAAATTATCTCTATTGCCTGCTGTCAAAACATCTTGCTTTGAATATGCTCATATTTACATTAAATGAAGTCTGCTTTCAATATCATTGGAAGATAGCCATTTCAAATTTGCTTTACAAATACTGAAAAATTGGAATGTTCTAGCTTATGCACAATACTAAAAATAGATTTATTCCTAGACAATGTTTAAGTGCGTAAGTGCTTGGGAACGGTGAGGTAGATTTTGAGAATCTGAATCAGTGTCATTATGAGTGCTGTTTCTGTTTCTTCCAATGAACTGCGGAAGTTATAATCTCAAACCATATTGTCTACAACTGATCTGGAAGTATTATTATTATTGTCAGAACCTATGCTTTTATCATAAAAATGGTTAGCTTTTGCTCTCTGCAAATACATGTACTTCTCCAGAAGTATGATTTGGACCCACTTTTCCTGATAACCTCATGAACTGTATTGTTCTTTCTCACTAAACGAATTAGTATTTGTAATTTATTGTATTTCCTTTTCCCCAGATAAATATGAACTTCCTAAACATTTTTAAAGGTTTTTTTATTTTAAAAAATTACATCCAGCTTTGTAGTTTAAAGATACAGAATATTCAAGAGAACGGAGAAAAAAAATTAGAAAGGAAAAAGATTAGTTTCTTAATTCTAGAATGAATTGATGAGCCAGCAGCTATCATTTTTATTCAGTACAGGTTTTGCTGATCTTCCTTTTCTTCCATTTTTTGAAACTATAGGCAGTCCTTTACTTACAACAGTTCATTTAGTGACTGTTTGAAGTTACAAAGGGGAATCTGGGGAAGCCAGATTCACTTAACAATCATGTTACTAACTTAACAACTGCAGTGATTCACTTAACAATTGCAACGCTGTGACAATTAAGAAATTGCAGCCATTTTATCTTTTACTTTACTTGTGCTTTTTCTGTTGCTTGGGATTTTCAGATGTAGAAAGTGGAAGGGAGGAATGCTTGAGCTTTTTAAGTTAGCCTAAACAATTGCAGCTGGGTGAGCTTCAAGATCAATTCTAGATAAAGTTTTGGCAGGCTGTAAAGTGGGGAGTATTTTAGATTAATTGGTGAATGTGATTTATGATGGCCTTTCTGGGGTAGGAATTGCAATTTGTTACTTTGTATCAGGGGGAGGAAACTTTAGTCTTGGGTTCAACTATGTAAGTGCCAATACTTTGTTTCCTGAATAAAATGTTCTTTAAGGAAGAAATACTTGCCTTGAAGTTCTTTTAATTTGTTTCATCTATTGGAACCATGACATTAACCCAAGACTCACTCTTTCTTTAAATTTATGGGGTCCTGAGCTCCAGTCACCTACCCAAAGCAGAAAGGAGGCTGACACAGGGAAAATCCCAAAATGGAGAAGAAGGAGGAACCTGTCACCAGCACTACAACCACAGCTACTACATTGGTGGATGGAGCGCAGGCCATCGCACTGATAGAAAGTGTAGTATCTGAGACTCCAGCAGCAGGGGAGAGACCAAAGACCTCAGAGCACATCTGGTCATCGGAATGGACCCTGCCTAGAGGAGACTCAAGGCACTCAGAGATGGCCAGCTGAAGAAGAGTTCTTTGAAGGCCGCTGAAGTTGAATTTCCACTGATGGACTCCCAGGAGTCACGCTCTCCTGATTGTAGAGCAGCTAAGTGGGTGGTGCCATTGGATGAGTCGGGTGAATGGAAGTATCTGACAGCAATCCAGAGCCAGTCAGTCGAATGGTTGAGGGAGAAATTTGAAGGACTAGACATGGGGAGCAAGGAACAGGCCACCCGCCCATTGCTCGCCAGCAAGCAAGATGACAGGTGCCTCCGAGACTGTTCCCAGTTCAGGAGAAGCCCCAGTCCCATCAGTGGGGCCCGGACCACTTCCCCGCAATCAAAGCCACCAGCTTTAACCTCAAGCCCAGTGCAGAGGAGAAGCCCGGATCATCAGCAGCACCATGCTAGCCCTGACCATCATCGGCAGCTGCTGAGTCTTGACCACCAGCGGCGTTTTGTGGTGGCTCCGAAAATCACTGAAGCAGTGATTCTAGGCCTAGCTTGGCTAGACAAGTGGAAACCCTTTATCTGGTGGGAAAGGGGGATGAGAACCCTGAGATTGCCCATAGGGCCATCCCCTCCCAGTTCCTCCTTTGATGTTAGTGGCGAGATTCACAGGTAGACCAACCTGGACTACCTCGGGCAGGGCTTTTCAACCAGTGGTACATTGGCACCTGGCAGGTGGTACACGACCCTGCCTAGCCTTGACAAGTGTAGCAGGGGGAGGGAATGAGCTAAAGTGGTGCAGCACAGGACTTGCCATGAGAGAGTCATCAGGAGCTGCATCCCTTCCAAGCAAGTGGCTGCAATGGCCCTCATGAGACAGTGGGGAGCAGCACCATCACCACTGACTGGGGATCTAACATAGCCACTGAGGGAAGCTTTGGCAGGATATGAATGGTTACAATAGCACAGAGATGAACTGTCCTTGAGAGGTGGGCTAGTATGGATGGGGAGTAAGCTATATGTCCTGACTAGACAGAGGACCCTTGTATTGCAGCACAGCCATGATGTGAAAGCAGCAAGGCATTTTGGATTCATAAAAACCCTTCACCTAGTTAAGCAACAATTTTGGCATTCCTAATTTCAGATCGGGGAGTGCAATTCACATCAAAGTTTTGGTGTGAATTCCTGTGCTTTCTGGGTCAGGGCTTTTCAATGGTGGTACATGTACCACTTGTGGTACTTTGCCACATGGCAGGTGGTACGTGATTGTTAGCCAAGTGTAGCAGGGGAGGGGAATGAGCCTAAGCGAGCTAAGCCTGAGGGAGAGGCAGCTGCAGCTGCATGACTGTCTGGGCTTGGCAGAAGCCCCAGGAGCTGGCAGGGCTCCAGCTGATTGGCTCCAGCTGATTGGAGCTTCCAGAAGCAGCTTGGAGCTGGAGATGAACTGAAGAAAAAAAGGGGAGGAAGAGAGGACAGGCTATAAAAGAACGTGGTTTGGGTGGGGGAAGGGGAAAAAAGACAACAGGAAAGGTTTAATCCCTTTAAACAAATGTAATTAGTTTTACCCCCTTTAATTGAGTCTGTCTGTGGGTTTTAGAAAGTTTTCTTTGAAGGTAAACAGGTTTAATTTAAAGCTAAAGCTTTTCGCAATTGCCGGAGCCTTTCAGTCTAGAATTGCAACATCGTGACATGTGACACGCCTGAGGCAGCTTAAAGAGAAAAAAAACAGTTTGTGTTTCTTTATTTTCTTGCTTTGCACTTGATTCCTGTGTCTTTAGGGGTACATGGAAAGGATTGGTGGGGTGCATTCTTACTACACTGGAAGAGCTCAGAAGGGCAAACCAGCTAACTCAGGAGTCTACAAACTTAGCAACTTTAAGACCTGTGGACTTCAACTCCCAGAATTCCTCAACCAGCCATGAGGGCTGAGAAATTCTGGGAGTTGAAGTCCACAAGTCTTAAAAGTGACAAGTTTGAAGACCCCTGAACTAGCTGGTAGTGGTGCATATTAATAAACATGGATAAATTCATCATACATTTGTCAGTGCAAAGGGAAAGTGATTCAGCAAAGGAACAGCCACCGAAGAAATTAAAACTGGTACTTTTTTCTTTTTCTCTACAGTTTGTAATATTTTATTAGATTATAGAATAAAATACAAAAATACAAAAACAAATAGTAGGACACAGTGGGGAGGAAAAAGGGGGGAAAAGTGAGGGAGAGAAGGGAAAAAGAACATATTTCCTCTGTTGCAGTAGAAGGGAGCATTAACATTGAACCTCAACTTTTTACTTTTCCATAATATTATAAACTAGCCATTTCTATAACAACAAATGAATCTAATCACCTTGCTAAGCACTGGTGGTACTCAAATACTGTCATGTCCTAAAAGTGGTACAATCTGTGAAATGGTTGAAAAGCCCTGTTCTAGGTTCCTCCCAGGTACTTAGCTCCATCTATCACCTTCAAATGAATGGAGCCTGTGAACGTCCAAATGCATTCCTTGAGCAGTACCTTCAATGTTACATAAACTACCAGCAAGAACTTTTGTCCTTCGCCAAAGTGACATACAGTAGTGCAGGATTCATCCCCATTAGAGTAGCCACTGGCGTGGAGTTTGTGCTATCCCAGAACTCCCTCAAGAGACCCCTTTAATGACATCATTGGCTGAGTGGATCAATACTTTGAAAGCCATTTGACCTGTGGTGCACAAAGCACTAGAAGCAGCAAGGGAAATGAAGAAGAGACAGGCTGACCCGAAGAGAGTACCTCAGAGGGAGTTTAAGATAGGAGATGAGGTGTATCTGTCCACAAAGCTTTTGCAGCTGAGACAGCTTTGCAAGGAGCTCTGTCCTTTCCCTGTCACCCAGGATGTATATAGATCCTTTCCCTATTACCCGGATTGTGAATCCAGTGACAGTGGAACTGAAATTGCCAAAAAAATTCAGGCACATCCATCCAGTGTTACACTGTAGTTTATTAAAGCCCTTCTGTAGCTCACCAATGAGACCAGCTACTAAGCCACTTCCCTCCCCTATATGGGTAGAAGGAGAGAGATATTTTGAAGTCAAGGAGATCTTTGACTTCCAACTCCAGTATTTAGTATTTAGTTTTGTGGAAAGGGTTTCCCCTGGTGGAGGCAGAGTGGATAACAGCAGCAAATGTTTGTGCCACTAGACTTATTCATAAATTCCATGCCAGGCATCTGGACCGACCATGATAAAGCAAAGCACCACTAGGAGACTGTGATGACCAGGAATTAGGGGATAATATCAATTGTGAATACGTACAGATGGCCCCTCTCTCTTTGGTCACTTGCAGAGTCCTGGATGCAGGGTCATGAAAGGACAGCAAGGACAACACCCAATGTCCTAACCCACCCGAGAACATATGATATCTTTAGGGGAACACCTAAAAGTGAACATGTTTAGCTACTTCTGCTTTCTCCCTTCTTATCTACAGTGTGCCAGACTTACTGGGTAAAATCTTTATCTTATGTGTGTCAACTTTGCTGGATGGGTTGCTTATGACAGGGCTTTTCAACCAGTGGTACGGGTACCACCTGTGGTACATTGGCACCTGGCAGGTGGTATGCGACCATCCTAGAAAAGTGGTAATGGGGGAGGGGAATGAGCTGAACTGGTGGCAACACTGCACAAGCCTGAGCGAGAGATGGCTGGAGTTGCAGGGCTGTCGGGGCTCAGCGGAAGCACCAGGATCAGCGCCAGGCTCCAGCTGGAGCTTGGCGCTGATCCTGGTGCTTCTGCTGAGCCCTGAAGAAGCACCAATCAGCTGGAAAGCAGCACTGATCCTGGCCCTTCTGCTGAGCCCAGAAGAAGTGCCGATCAGCTGGAATGTTGCAGCATCTCCAGGGTCTTGTGATTTACATTTAGATGCTTGGCAACTGATTCATATTTATGACGGTCACAGTGTCCAAGGGTCATGTGAAGTGACCAAAACCTGCTGCAGCCACCCAGCAGATGGGGGGAATAAAAACCAAACACCCCCCACCCCACCCCCACTGCCAATCCTCAACAGAAATGCTCACAACAATGAAAACCTCGGACAGGAGAAGGAGTGCAGCAGGGCAGGCAGGCAGGTGTCTTGCTCGGCTGTGGCTTGGGGGGCAATTTTTTCAGCGCCATTGTAACTTCGAACAGTCACTAAGTGAACTGTTGTAAGTCAAAAACTACCTGTACTTTATCACTTTTTTCCTTTTTTTTTTTTTTTGATCATCAAGTTTTTGACACCTTGCTAGGCGACTGGTGGTAGTCGGATATTGCCATATCCTAAAAGTGGTACAATGGGTGAAAAGGTTGAAAAGCCCTGGCTTATGTAATTAGAAAGAATAAATACAAGGATTTCTTGTCATTCGTGGCTCCCCTCATTTAGAGGAGTCCGTCTCTATTCAACTGAATAAAAACGTAAAGCTTGAAGGCAACTTCTGGTTTCCTGCAAAACCTCAGAACCTGCATATCAAATGTGGTGAAATAAAGTTTATGTTTATTCAAAAAACAATGTATCTCTAAAATTATTTATTTACAAGGGTTTTGAAATAAACAATCCTTCCTAATTAAACTGTTCTGAACAAAATTAATTTGACCTCAACTATTGGATACATATATTTACTTTTTTAGAATTATTTTTAAATTATCTCCATCAGCATTTTGTAATTTTTGCTCTACTTCCCTCTATCTTTTGATTTTCCCTTTTCATACCAACATATTTTCCTATTATTCTCCTTTTCCATTTTTGCTACTTATTTCAGTATACTCATTGTGAATAAATATTTCTTTATCCTTGCAATTTTGTGTTCATTGTTTCCATTTCAGTTTTCCTTCAAAGGTTTTTTTTTTGAGAATTGATAGAATGCAGCATAGAAACAGTTGCTTTGTGCTGAATCTTGTAAGTAAGAGGACTTTTATTAGAAAGAATTATACCCTTTGGCTTCATTAAAGTTTAATTATTTTTAGAAGACATTAGAAAGCTTAATAGCATGCTTGGTGTGTTGGCTATTTGCAATTAGTATTAGTGTCATTAGTTTTCAGCCATTTCAAGAACAGCCAATTTTCAGTACATTTCTCAGCAGTCTTTATAATAACCCAATGAATTGGGTCAGTACTACCTATGTCTTACAGCCTAGAAGTTGCTGCTAAAGGTTAGAGGTTCATGTAAGGTCATTTTGTGAATTTGTATTTGATAGCCAATGTGGAATGAAGATATCCCTCCTAGGTTTCAGAATTGCATATCATCAGGGCATCATTCTCCAAAAAGAGGAATTAAATGGGAGAGGATAATGTATTTATTTTACCTGGGTTTTTGTCCATAAGCAGTACATGAGGTACATGATCAAGAGAGCACAAGTGCAACTCCCAGACATCCAGGCTGACTGCAGAAAGTTTGGAGAGCTCAGGAGGTGAAACACATAAGAGTAGCAGCAGTTACTGTATGTGGGACCATCACTGCAATACACTTGCATCCTCATGTATTCCATGTATTTGAAAGGTCTATAAAGCACATAATGAACTACTGGATAAACCTTATGTAGGCAGTTAACTGTTGTGCAAATGCTGCATGCATTTGAACAAGTGAAGAAAATGTGAGCACACATGCATGCTCCTTTTCTAACATTCCTGTTGTTATGTTTTGGAATCGGTGAGGCATTGACGAGGCAATTGGTGCAAACAACAACTCGTTTATTAAGTTAACACAGAAGCAGCACTTACTTCCGCTTAAGCTCTATTTATACGGATCACTGCTAGGCGGCGGCCAATAGAATTAAAGCAGTATTTCCCGCTTAAACACAAGCTAACAAGTATGTAGGCAGACAGTCTGGAGTTTAAACAGACGCAGCCATTTGACAGTTTCCAACAGTTTCAAAGTAATTCACATCAATACATAACATCCCTTCCCCCTAGATCAGGGCTTTTCAACCATTGGTATGGGTACCACCTGTGGTACATTGGCACCTGGCAGGTGGTACACGACCATCCTAGAAAAGTGGTAACGGGGGAGGGGAATGAGCTGAACTGGTGGCAGCACGACACAAGCCTGAGCAAGAGATGGCTGGAGTTGCAGGGATGTCAGGGCTCAGCGGAAGCACCAGGATCAGCGACAGGCTCCAGCTGGAGCTCGGCGCTGATCCTGGTGCTTCTGCTGAGCTCTGAAGAAGCACCAATCAGCTGGAAAGCACCACTGATCCTGGCCCTTCTGCTGAGCCCAGAAGAAGCGCCGATCAGCTGGAATGTTGCAGCATCTCCAGGGTCTTGTGATTTACATTTAGATGCTTGGCAACTGATTCATATTTATGACGGTCACAGTGTCCAAGGGTCATGTGAAGTGACCAAAACCTTCTGCAACCACCCAGCAGATGGGGAGAATAAAAACCAAACACCCCCCACCCCACCCCCGCTGCCAATCCTCAACAGAAATGCTCACAACAATGGAAACTTCAGACAGAAGGAAGAGTGTGGGCGGGCTGGCAGGCAGGTGTCTTGCTCGGCTGTGGCTTGGGGGCACTTTTTTTTAGCACCATTGTAACTTCAAACAGTCACTAAGTGAACTGTTGTAAGTCAAGGACTACCTGTACTTTATCACTTTTTTCCTTTTTTTTTTTATCATCAAGTTTTTGACACCTTGCTAGGCGACTGGTGGTACTCGGATATTGCCATATCCTAAAAGTGGTACAATGGGTGAAAAGGTTGAAAAGCCCTGCCCTAGATAGTTCATAATGACAAGTATTGAACATAGTCCTGTAAATACTTTGGTGGCCTTCTCAACTGTTCCGAACATCTCGGCACCGCTGAAGGCCCCCAGTCTACTAGCTCGCCTGCCAGGCTGGGTAAACCGGGACCCATTTGCTATGGGTAGACCTGAGTCTCTGTGGCTGGTCTGTCTGGGTAAACCCGAGCCAGTGTCCATTTGTGGAACAGTTTCCACCAGGCTGGAAATCGGAGCCATCTGCCGGATTTGCTCAGTGGATGCAGTCTCTGCATTCGGGGCCGAATCGCCTTCCGCTAGTGCCCCATCCCCTCTTCTAGGATTCTCGTCAGTGCTCGAAAACTCCGATGCACGGCTGCTGTCGTGCTGCCCCTGGATTTGACATTCATGAGAGTCATGAGCCAGCGGCTGGTTTGCTAGCCTCCTGCACAGTTGGTCGATGTGCCAACGTAGCAAGCGACTGTCTTCCAGGACCACTTCGTAAGAAAGTGGCCCTGACACCTTACCAACCATAGCTACCACCCACAGTGCCCCCAAACCGGGTCGCCAACTTGCAAGCTCCGCAGTGGCTTTGGCTGTGCTGATTTTGAGGCAACTCTGTCTGGATACAGACGATCCAGCTTAGTGATTAAACAATGGCCCAATCTTAATTCTGCTGGGCTTCTGTCCATGGAAGTGCAGGGAGTCATGCATTCGCAGAGTAAAAAGTTTGCCAACCTATGCTGCCAGTTGCTGGTTACGATCCTCTTTAAGGATTCTTTGGTCGTCCGGACCATGCGTTCCGCTTGGCCATTTGAGGCTGGGTGAAAAGGGGTCGAAGTGGCATGCCTGATCATGTTAGCCCTCAAAAAGGACTGGAATTCTGCAGCGGTAAATTGAGCCCCATTGTCTGAGACTATCATGTCAGGTAACCCATGCGTGGCAAAGATCCTGCACAGTTCCTGGATGGTCATGGCAGTAGTCATAGTTGGGACAGCTACAACCTCTAACCACTTAAAGTAACTGTCAACCACAATGAGGAACAGCTGTCCCTGAAAGGGTCCCACAAAATCAATGTGGATTCTTGACCACAGGGCTTGTGAGGTTTCCCAGCAGTGGACTGGGACTTGAGGCATTTCTGGCCTGGATTGCTGGCAAATGTAGCAACTGTGTACTTGGGCCTCAATATCTTTATCCAACCCTGGCCACCACAGGTAGCTTCTTGCGAGTGCCTTCATCCGGACTATTCCCGGATGTCCCTCATGCAGAGACTCTAACACTCTGGACCTTAAGGAGTTCGGGACTATGACCCAACTCTCCCACAAAATGCAGCCTTTGTGAGCTAACAGATCGTCCTTCCTCCTGCTGAAGCTCTAAAAGTTAGGCCCCAGACTAATGTCTGGCCATCCTGTGAGCACATAGTTCAACACATGACTCAGCGTCTTGTCTGAAGCTGTCTCGACAGCCACATCCCCCATGTTAAGGGGAGACTCCGGCAAATCCTGGATAGCCAGGATGCGAGCAGCTGGAGCGGGGTCTGGCTCTAATTGCAGCAAGGGCAGCCTGCTAAGGCCGTGAGCATGACCCATTTCCCTGCCCGGTTTGTGAATTAGTCTGTAACTATAGCCTGACAGAAAGATGGACCACCTCAGCATGTGTGGAGAGAGGATCTGAGGTGTTTGTTTGTCCGTCGTGAACAGACCCAGAAGTGGCTTGTGGTCCGTAAAGACCGTGAATGGCCGACCATACAAATAGTCATGAAATTTCTTGATACCAGCCACAATGGCCAACGCCTCTTTATCTATTTGGGCATAGTTGTGTTCCACCGAGGACAGAGTCCTTGAATAATAAGCTATAGGAACTTGTCTCCCGTCAGCAGTTAAATGGCTCAACACAGCCCCTACCCTGTACGGGGACGCATCACAAGCAATGCTGATAGGCAGCTGTTCGTTAAAATGCATCAGTACCGAGTTTGAAGACTGATTTGACTGCCGAAAAACTTTTCTCGTGGACGCTCGTCCACTGCCACTTTGCTTTTTTGTCCAAGAGTGGCTCTGCCACTGCGGCCTTGTGTGGAAGAAAGGCATGATAAAAATTGAGTAGTCCTAAGAATGCCTGAAGCTCCCCCCTTGACCTAGGACTGGGGGCCTGCTGAATTGCTTTGAGCTTGGATTCAGCAGGGTGAATGCCTTCAGCATCTATGCGGACACCGAGGAATTCGGTCAAAGCTACCCCTATTTTGCATTTTCCCCTCTTCAGTTTCAGCCCCGCATTGCGGAAATGCTGAAGGACGACTTTGAGCTGTTCTGCCAATATTTCTATTGACTCCCCAGCTATGAGGACATCATCGAAATAAGGACACACTCCTGGAATATTTTTGAGTGTGCGCTCCATCACATTCTGGAAAAGCCCTGGGGCTACACTAACCCCGAATTGTAGGTGCCTTACCCTGAAAGCTCCCCTGTGGGTAACTATGGTCTGAGCTTCCACCGTGGCATCCTCCACAGGCAGTTGCTGGTAGGCTTGAGCCAAATCCAATTTGGCAAATGTGCAACTTCCCTGTAGTGATGCCAAAATGTGGCTGACTACAGGCACCGGATATGAATGTTGTTGTAGTGCTCTATTAATAGTGCACTTATAATCCATGCATATGCGCACCTCACCGTTGACCTTAAGTGATATGGGGGTTTCCCACCGACTGCTATCTACTGGCTGCAACACACCTTGTTGCACCAGCTTGTCCAGCTCTGCATCGATTTTTGGTTTGAGGGCAAAAGGCACTCTACCAGGGCTTTTCAACCTTTTCACCCATTGTACCACTTTTAGGCTATGGCAATATCCGAGTACCACCAGTCGCCTAGCAAGGTGTCAAAAACTTGATGATAAAAAAAAGGAAAAAAGTGATAAAATACAGGTAGTCCTCGACTTACAGCAGTTCGCTTAGTGACTGTTCGAAGTTACAATGGCGCTGAAAAAAGTGCCCCCCCAACCACAGCCAAGCAAGACACCTGCCCACCCGTCCGGCCACACTCTTCCTTCTGTCCGAGGTTTTCATTGTTGTGAGCATTTCTGTTGAGGATTGGCAGTGGGGGTGGGGTGGGGGTGTTTGGTTTTTATTCCCCCCATCTGCTGGGTGGTTGCAGCAGGTTTTGGTCACTTCACATGACCCTTGGACACTGTGACCGTCATAAATATGAATCAGTTGCCAAGCATCTAAATGTAAATCACAAGACCCTGGAGATGCTGCAACATTTCAGCTGATCGGCGCTTCTTCTGGGCTCAGCAGAAGGGCCAGGATCAGTGCTGCTTTCCAACTGATTGGTGCTTCTTCAGGGCTCAGCAGAAGCATCAGGATCAGCGCCGAGCTCCAGCTGGAGCCTGGCGCTGATCCTGGTGCTTCCGCTGAGCTCTGGCAGCCCTGCAACTCCAGCCATCTCTCGCTCAGGCTTGTGCGGTGCTGCCACCAGTTCAGCTCATTCCCCTCCCCCATTACCACTTTTCTAGGATGGTCGCGTACCACCTGCGAGGTGCCAATGTACCACAGGTGGTACCCGTACTACTGGTTGAAAAGCCCTGCTCTATGAGGCTTGATCCTTATTGGGGTTATGGTAGGATCAAGGTAGGGGGCAATTGGAGGTCCCTTGTACTTCCCTAAGTTAGGGCTGAAAACATCAGCAAATTCCTGGCAAACTGCCAACATGTCCGCTGCTTGCATTCTGTTTATGCCAGTCACATGGATGCCCAAGGCATCAAACCAGTCTAGCCCGATGAGGCTTGTGCAGTGACCCTCAACTACCACGATGTCCAGAGAACCCTCAAACTCTTTGAACTGTACTTTGAGGGTAGCTTCTCCTTTAACCGCTACATGGGAGTTTTGGAAATCCGTTAGCAGGAGATTCGATGGCTTGAGTTTAACTTGTTTGCTGCTGCAACTGCAAATGTGGTTAAAGGTTCCTTGGGAAATTATAGATAGGGCTGACCCAGTGTCCAGTTCCATGTGGCATGGAACTGCTTGAAGCTTGACTTTGAGTCTCAGCTTTTCTTTAAGGGGGCAATGGACACCTGTCCTAAACATGCTCCTTCTGCTGGAGCAATAGCCAACTCTGTGTTGCCCTGGGGCCCCGGTACCTTTCCTGGGGAACTCTTGTGGAATTTCCCTCAGGCAACCTTTACAGATGGTGGCAATGTGGCCTTGTTTGCCACACACCCAGCACGTTGCTGTGCGGAACCTGCACTCTGAGCATCTATGTCGGCCTCCACAGCCCGCACATCGAGGTGAAGGGAACTGCCTTGTCAAATGGCTGCTGGGCTCTTTCTGGTGGCTTCTGCAGCTGATCGATCTCATGGTCCATGTCGGGGTCCTCAACTCTTTCAGCATCCTTATGGTGGATGGTTTCTGGGCTGGGAGTGTTCTTGGAGGGCCGTAAGGCTTTGACGGCTCCCCCGGCGGCTTCTTTGGCCATGATTTCCTTTAGGGTGTCTTGGACGTCAAGGTCTCCTTCGCAGACAACTTCTGCTGAAAGTCCCTGTTTCTCAACCCACATACCAAATGGTCTCTCAGTCTCTCTTCGAGGTCTGTGAAATTGCAGAGCTGGACGCCTGTCGTAGGGCAGCTATGAACTCGGCAGCACACTTGCCTAGTTGCTGCTCCCTTTGTTCGAAAGCGTGTCTCCAGGCAATAACAGAGAGCTTTGGCTCGAAATGTTCCTTGAGCATTTTCTTGAGCTCGGAGTAGGCGACCGACTCAAGCATAGCTGGAGTGACAAGGTTTTCGGCTATATTGAACATCGCCTGGCCACACACGCACAGCAGCGTTGCAGCCTTTAAGCCATCTTCACTAACTTGGTTAGCCCTCAGATAGTTCTCAACTCGAGAAATGTATGAACTCCACCTCTCGGGATGCGACATGCCAAACTCCAACAATTTTCCGACCTTGGCCATGGTGAGTTGTCACCGACCTCTCAATGCC
Organism: Protobothrops mucrosquamatus; assembly: GCF_001527695.2. Lineage (NCBI taxonomy): Eukaryota > Metazoa > Chordata > Lepidosauria > Squamata > Viperidae > Protobothrops > Protobothrops mucrosquamatus. The sequence continues at coordinate 541,355 of NW_015387178.1, forward strand.
TTGTGCTACTAAGGCTTCTGTGTTGGTCCTAGGGACGGGTCCCTCAGGACATGGGCCTCCAGCATTGCTTGCTGGCAGGCAGAGGGGGGGGAACGTGGTTCCTACCAGGGTGCTGAGGCCTGGTCTCACCCCTAGTGACTTCTGGCTCTTTCTCCCTTAGCAGCACATCCCATCCTCATCGCCACTGTTATGTTTCGGGATCAGTGAGGCATTGACAAGGCAATTGGTGCAAACAACAACTCGTTTATTAAGTTAACACAGAAGCAGCAATAACTGCCGTTTAACCTCTATTTATATAGATCACCGCAAGGCGGCGGCCGATAGAATTAAAGCAGTATTTCCCACTTAAACACAAGCTAACAAGTATGTAGACAGACAGTTTGGAGTTTAAACAGACACAGCATTTTCAGTTTAGGATTCTTTTCCAAATTGGTTCTTCCACACCATATAATGATTAAAATAAGCTCCATTAATTTACTTCCCATGTTGTATCAAAAGGGTATTTGATAACCTCAGTTTTCAGAGTTAAATTGAAATTATGCTTCAAGCAGATGTACACAAAATGAACAAAGGATTCTATTATGTTCATTACAGAAAGGGGGGAAGAAATTTTTAGTAACATTCTTAATATTTGTTATTTTACAGAATGAAACATCTGGCATGATTTTTAGTAAGAACATGCATTCTGAAAAAGGGCTGATATGCTGCCTCAAGTGCAGATATGTTGTCTCTACATGCTGTATGCATTTCCCTTTCATTTGCATCAAATCCCCATTTTTTTAAATAAGTGATTTCTATAAGCATGTTACCTTTTCAAGCTCACATACAGTAACTAAACTATACACTATATAATGAGTTAATAAAATATGGTTATTAAAACAATAGGCAAACAAGTAACTGAAAAAGAATACATAAAACATCCAGAATTGGTAGATAGAAAAAAAGTCATTAAAGGTGAGCAAATAAAAAAAAATCTATGGCTATCTTTAAAAACCACCATTACAGGCTAGATAGTCACAGTCTACTGCAGAAAAGTATTATTATTATTTAGTATAGTGTAACAGAATACAACATTAGTGCATAAAAATTCACAAAAACAGTAAATAAAATGTATATCAAAATATAAAACACCAGATCAGTGAATTATTTTAAAAACACACAGTATGTGTGGTAAAAAAATTATTGGGAAGAATTAAATTATATATGAGCAGTTACTGCAGTGACTAAACCTATGGCCAGATATCTCAGTCATTTAGCCATGGGACAGCAATATTCTCGAGATGATATATTTCATGCAGGGATCCAGGGAACCTTCTGAGGGGACATTCATTCACAACATGATGTACAGTTTGCAGAAAATACTTTTCCCTAATAATTCCGTTCCCTTGTTTACAAATGATAATAAGGGCATCTGGAGAATAAACTCAGATACAAATTCTATACAATCTGATTTGGCAATATTCAACAAAACAAACATTAGTAGATGCACTTAAATTGTGTTTCGAGGCTACAGCTCTACTATGCCTAATAGAATATCTGAGGGATGATAAGACTTTGGAATCTTTGCGTTCTTTGATGGTTCCAATCTCAAGAGGGATCTAAGATCAGAAAACTCATTCTAATCCAAGGAAAATCATGTTGAATTTGAAGTATGACACTTGAAAGACTCAAAGGAAGCATGCTAGATGGTGAACTAAATGATAACCCTGAAGGAACTACAGATTTCCTAGTTCAGGAACTTATCAAGTAGCAACATGTCTCCCAATTAAAGTATTATTTATGCAAACTCTAGAGTAAACTAGGACAAATTCTATATTGCCTATAGGGCATGGTAAATAGCAGCTTGACCTTTGCATAAATGAATGTTTTGGTGATCTTTCATGACCTTTTCTGCCAAAGCTTTCACACACCATTTACTCCACTGGGGAATATATAGTGTCTGGAGAATGCCATGTTAAGTTTGCCTTCCCTCCCCCATTAGATATCCTGAGGGCATATAAAAGAAAAAGCATCTAACCCACAGAATAATTTGCATCAACTTATGATTTCAAAACAGACAATACTTAATAGGACATGGCATTGGGTTAAAGATCCTTGATTAGTTCTATTCTGTTCTTTGTCCAATGGAAGTAATAGGTTGTTTTGTGCAAAACAGCAAGAGGCTAAATTTGATTCTAAACCAGTTCTTAGAGAGGAAAGTCTAAGCAAATGTTAAGTCCATTTGTTAAGTCCACTCATCTATCTTGTGTTCTTGACTGACATTTATTTCAAGTCAGACTCATTCTATTTTACTTTTTCCTATCCCCTTTATTGCTGCTACTTCTTTCACTCATCATTGTTCTATCCACTTTCAAGGGGAAAACTGGCAATGCTGGATAGGACAAGGTAAGAAAGATAATGCAGATTCAGTGCTTGTTTATCATTTGGTGCATATATTGCTACCATCAGTATCTGTTTTTGTTCCATCATTATTTCCACCATTAATATTCTTCCCTCTTCATTCGCATAGGTTTGTTTAGGGTTCATCGTTTCTTTAATATATAGGGCCATTTCTCTTTTCTTTTGTTGTGCTAATGCAAAATGGAGTTTACCAATTTTCAGTTGTTCTAACAATTTATGGTGTTTGTCTCTTAATATGTGTTTCTTGGAGGCAAATTATATCTATTTTTAATTTTTGTAGTCGTGTAAAAGGTTTTTTCCTTTTTGAGGGGGAATTCAGTCCATTTATATTCATTGACAGGATCCCACTTTCCTTCTCCATCTCTTTCAATTATATCTAGGTCTTAATCTTCTAGTCGATCTTATCTGTTTGTGTTCTCTTGGTCTTGCCCCTTCTTCTGTATATGTATTTTTAATTTATTCTTCCTCTCTTGGTTTAGCTGCTCCTTCTATGGCTGTCTCTTCCTGTTTCTTTGTTTCTATTGTTGTACCATATTCAAAATCACCTCCTTCCATAAACACTTTGTGGTTATCGTAGAATTCCATTGCTTTAAGTGGCGTGTCCAATCTGTATCTTTTTGTGTCCCAATAAATTAAAATCCCTTCAGAGATAAACCATCTGAAATTCACTCCTTTTTCAATTAATTTTCTAGTTAAAAATTGATATTTTCTTCAGGATTCTCTTATTCTCCTAGGATTTGTTTGAGAACTACAATTTCTTTTTCTTTGTATTTTAAAGGTTCATCTCTTATTCTTCTCAAAATCTCGTCTCTTATGGATTTTTAAAGAAATTTAACGTGTACTTCTCTAGGACCTTTATTTCTTCTAGCATAGTTTGAATTGACTCGATAAATCTGATCAAATTCTCCTTCCATTTCCTGTTTCCCAATTTCTAATGCATCTGCCAATAATTCTGTTATCAGATCTAGAAGGTCCTCAAAACATTTGGTCCTTTTGGACCCCCCAATGAGTAGAAATCAGGCATGGGGAATGGAGCCTCATCCCCTGCTCCTGTGTCGCCGTGACATCACCAGAAACTTATGGAGAAAATAGAAGAATTTGGAGAAGTGACAGGGTTGAAAATAAACAGAGAAAAGACTAAAATGCTAACTAAAAACTTAATAGAAAAACAAAAAAACCAACCAGCAAAAAAACCCAAACCTTCAAATAGTCAAAAAAGTTAAATATTTGGGAATTTATTTAGCAGCAAGATGTGCAACAATAAAAGAAGACAACTATGTAAGATTGTTAAAACAAATAAAATTGGATCTGGAAAAGTGGAAAAATTCACAACTTTCAATGCTGGGGAGAATAGCAACAGTGAAAATGAATATCTTACCAAAATACTCTTTTTATTTCAAATGATACCTATAAGACTGGGAAAAACCTTTTTTGATGAACTAAATACAACAATACTGAATTTTATCTGGCAAGGAGAAAAAGCTAGAATTAGACTGAAAATGTTACAAGAAGCGAAAGAAAGTGGAGGACTTGGACTGCCGGACTGGATGCTATAATACCAAGCAACTATATTAATATGGCTAAAAGAGTGGATAATGCTTAGAGATAAAAAAACTATTATACCCAGAGGGGCATGACCTACAACCTGGATGGCATGCCTTTCTGTGGTATGGGAAGAATAAAATACACAGATACTTTCAAAACCACTTTATAAGAAATGCACTTCTTTTAGAATGGGAAAAAATAAAAGCGAAAATCTATATTAAAATACCTGGATGGCTTTTAACAATGGAAGCGTTTGCTTACCCAAATTTAATCAATTACGAGAAAGTTGTGACCTATAAAGCAGGGGTCCCCAACCCCCAGTCCGTGGACCGGTACTGGGCCATGGCATGCCAGCAGCTGGTCTGCACAAACAAGCAAAGCCCCATCTGTGGGATGCAGGCAGTACACAAAATCACGCACTCTCCGGTCTGCGGAAAAACCTTTCTCTAAGATCACATGAAGTGTTAATACCACTTTACAATGCCTCGGTAAGGTTACACTTGGAATACTGCATTCAGTTTTGGTCACCACGATGTAAAAATGATGTTGAGACTCTAGAAACAGTGCAGAGAAGAGCAACAAAGATGATTAGGGGACTAGAGGCTAAAACATATAAGGAACGGTTGCTGAAAATGGGTATATCTAGTTTAATGAAGAGAAGGACGAGGAGTGATATGATAGCAGTGTTCCAATATCTCAGGGGTTGCCACAAAGAAGAGGGAGTCTAGCTATTCTCCAAGCACCTGAAGGCAAGACAAGAAGCAATGGATGGAAACTAACCAAAGAGAGAAACAACCTAGAACTAAGGAGAAATTTCCTGACAGAACAATTAATCAGTGGAACAACCTGCCTCCAGAAGCTGTGAATACTCCAACACTGGAAGTTTTTAAGAAGAGACTGGACAGCCATTTGTCTGAAATGGCACTATATAGGGTTTTTTTTGCCTGAGCAGGGGGTTGGACTAGATGACCTCCAAGGTCCCTTCCAACTACTACTACTACTACTACTACTACTACTACTACTACTACTACTACTACTACTACTACTACTACTTATTATTATTATTATTATTATTATTATTATTATTATTATTATTATTATTATTATTATTATTGTCCAGTATTTGTAAGAATAATACTGTGTATAGCTATGTTAAATAGCTCAATGGAAGGCTGGAGAAGAAAATATTAAAAAAATGGAAGTACCAGAAATAATGCACAATAACCACTTTCAAATGGAAAAGTATTTATTAAAACAACACAATTTCTCACTTTTTGAAATTAGGTTTTGAGCTTCTGACCCAAGTTCCACTCTTCCTAACAAATAGAGAATAAGTTGAGTTCAACTGCTGGGGATTATATGGTCACAATCCTGTAGTTTCCTGGCAACAGTGCAAAAGTGGTTTGCCATAGCCTTTCTTATGGAATTTTTGTTTGTTTATTTTCTAGTCTGATCTATATCCTGGGAGTTCATAGTACCGTAATTTCCCATGCAAATATAAACTAAATCCAATCTTGTTTAATTTCTCAAATCAGCCAAGCCCCATTACATGAATGCAAGAATTCAAAGCCAAGATCTGAATGCAGTTGGATCGCCATTAAATTCTTTGAGCAAATGCCTTCATTTCTTAATTTAGCCTGATGACAGATGTAAGATCTATTTAGATGTGGTGTCCTATCTTTGGAATACTCTTACTCAGAGACATTAATGTGATGACATCTTTATGAACTTTTTGATGGAGGGCATTTTTATTATTATTTTTATTATTATTATTATACAGTATTGGAGGACTTTAAAATTCTGACTAAGTTTTTTTTCCCTTTCTCTAAAAATTGTACTTTCTTGTTTTAACAGATTTGCTTTTATGTCCCTGTTTTTTAATAATTTGATATTTGATTTTGTGAATTAGTATTTTCTTGTTAGCTGCCTGGAGAAGAACAATACTGAAGCATGGTATGTGTAAGGACCCACCTCAATTTACATCTTAAGAAGACAGAACTCTTGGATTATCTCTTCCAACAGGGATCTTTATTAAGAGAAACTGATTGCAGGCATGCTAGACAGGATCTGGGGAATCCTCTCCCACCATTCAATGTTTTAAAGTGTTCCCAAGCAGCCCCCACCCCACAGTTCTTCGGGGCGATTCAATCCATCAGTCCGCTCCATAGGCACGATCACTCATCCTCTCTTTTCCCAGATCCCAGGTGTTGCATTTCCCACCCCTTTTCCTCACTGCCGGCAAAGGGGAGAACTTCAGAGAGAGTAAGATGAAAGGCGATGGCCATATTGTTATGGTTAGTTCTCTTGAAGAGAATCAACAAACGGTCACTTTGTAGTTAAGGAAGGAAGGAAGAGTCGTAAAAACCCCATGCTTACTCTCCTCCCCTTTCGTAGTATGACAGAATCCAGAATAGAGTAAGAATTGGTTTTTTATCAGAGTAGGTAGATAGAAATGAAATATAATTGGATTCTGACAGTATGTGTATTTTAAAATAAGGGTGGGCTTAGACATCTAAACTTTATATGTAAACAAATGAATATGCAGGCAAAATGAGTACAATTATTTTTTGTTTGAGAATCACAACTGACTAGAAAGGGATAGAAAATTAGTTTCATTCATATTTTAATATGAAAATCTCATACAAATCAAGTTTCCGAAGTTTACATGATCTGCAATGAATTTTAAACCAAACATCTTTCATATTGCTATATAGCAGCTAAAAAAATGTATACATTAACCTCCCAAATCTGCATATAATGCCACAGTGTTTTAATTCAGTTAAGAAAATTTAAATTAGGGAAGATCCTATAAATATGTCTATTTTAAAATAATAGCAAGGCCAGTCAACAATATGATATGAAAAGGTAGATAAATTTTCATGGCAACCCTACAGAAAGTACATAGCGCCTAAGTTGCTTGTCTCCCATGCTGCTCCTGGCTGTTTGTTATACCATTTTTATACCCTCTCCCTCTCCTATTCCCCTTCCCCTTTGTTATTATCATTGCTCTAATGCCAGCTGGTTGTTATTCCATTTCTGCCTTCCTCTGTATGTTCATGTAAACCTTGTAGTATAAAAAGCACTCCAAACTAGAACTACCAGTAAGCTTTTTTTTTTTTAAATAGAGCATATAAATTTAAAACATGTATCAGAAGAGTTATTTAAAGATCATCTGAATAAAGTCAACAAAAGTCAGAGGGAAAAAGGAATTCTTCATCCTTCCATCTCAAAGCTGAAGCCAGACAGTTTAAAATAAAACGTTTAAGTAAGTAGTTTAAAAACACCCACAGAAACAGTAACTAAACATATGAAGTGGGACAGAAGATAGTCTACTTTCTTCTGAATGCTAATCTGGTTTTAGTGGGGCAGAATCTCTGTTATAGGTGGGCTAGATCCAGATGGGAAACAGATTCACTTTAAGGTTGAAGCAGTTTGGAGCTTTAAAAGTCATAAACAGCATTTTTTTTCCAGAAGAGAATTGGCATCCAGTGCAGCTGGACTAAGTGTAGTGATATATATAGTTCCTTGATCATTTAGAGTCAGTCAAACTCCTATCTGTTACATTTAGAACGTAATGTAACATTTGAAAGCTGTTCAAGGTAGTCTCAAGAAAACAGCGTTATAATAATTAATCCAAGAAGTGACAAGGACATGGCTCAATTTTTCCTATGCTGAAATAAGGAAGAGGCGAATCGGGAAAATATTAGAATTCCTAAAATAAGGCGAAAGCTCCCTTGTTATTCTGGAAAGCCACCATCTTTACTGATTTATTATTTTGTACCCTTTGTCTTTACTGTGGCCTTAAACCTCATATATTGTTGTTGTTATTCTTAGCAAAAGTCTTTCCAACCATATATGGATACTTTCTGACTGAAGCAGTCCTTGAGAGTCTCAGCTTCCCATGCATGTGTGATGATCGTTAGACTTGGCTGTTGATCTCCAAAATGATGCAAAACACAATTCACTGAAATGAATTAAATAATTAAGATCAATTTATCCTAACATGAGAATGATAAAGTAGACCGCAACCTACTTACTTGATAAGATAGAAAAATGTGGGTTAGACAGCATCACCACCAGATGGATTCATAGCTGGCTGACCGGCCATACTCATTGTGTGGTCCTCAATGGAACTGCATCTACATGCAGGGAAGTGGGTAGTGGGGTGCCCCAGGGCTCTGTTAAGGGCCCAGTGCTCTTCAACATCTTCATCAATGATTTGGATGAAGGGATAGATGGGGAACTCATAAATTTGCAGATGAACCCAAGCTGGCAGAAATAGCCAACACTCCAGAAGATAGGCTTAAGATACAGAAGGATCTTCACAGACTTGAACATTGGACACTATCTAACAAAATGAAATTCAATGGTGAAGAAAGTAAGGTTCTACATTTAGGCAAGAAAAACCAAATGCACAGGTATAATATAGGTGGTACCTTGCTCAATACTAGTAACTGTGAGAGGGATCTCAGAGTCCTAGTGGACTATCACCTAAATATGAGCCAGCAGTGTGCTGCAGCTGCCAAAAAAGCCAACACACAGTGCTAGGCTGCATTAACAGAGGGATAGAATCAAGATCACATAAAGTGTTAATACCACTTTACAATGCCTTGGTAAAGCCACACTTGGAATACTGTATCCAGTTTTGATCACCACGATGTAAAAAGATGTTGAGACTCTAGAAAGAGTACAGAGAAGAACAACAAAGATGATTAGAGGATGGAGGCTAAAACATGTAAGGAACGGTTGCTGGAATTGGGTGTGTCTAGTTTAATGAAGAGAAGTATGATTTATTATTCTTATTATTCTTATTATTCTTATTATTCTTATTCTTATTCTTATTCTTATTCTTATTCTTATTCTTATTCTTATTCTTATTATTATTATTATTATTATTATTATTATTATTATTATTATTATTATTATTATTATTATTATTATTATTATTATTATTATTATTATTAGGCTGCTGATCTCCAAAGTGACGCAAAACAGAATTCACTGAAATGAATTGAATAATTAAGATCAATTTATCCTAGCATGAGAATGATGGAAGGTTTGATGTTCTTCCAATCTTTTATATATGAATATTTCCCTATATTCCATAGGCCTACAGTACATGTCTTATTCATACTTTTCTTTGATCATAATTATTAGCATAGTTTATAAAGGGGATTAAAGGAAGATTTTAAATCTCACTTCCCTCCAATTCCCTTTCTCATGAATTTTTAACATATACAATCATTAATTGATAAGGTACTAGTAATCTTTTATTTACAGGGTGACGACTTGTGTCAATTTTTCCTCAGTGGGAGGAAATTTCTATGAAGTTTTGCATGCTGGAAAATATAGTTTGTAGCCTTGGAGCCATTACGGTGGACAAAGTTTTCATGTCGCCAGTCTTGCTTCTACCCATGTCCTGGTACGATCTTTTGAAAGCAAGAAGGGAGAACCTCATAGATGTGGTGGAGATGGTTCTGTAAGGACCCACCCCACTTTGCATCTTAAGAAGACAGAACTCCTGGAATATTTCTTCCAATAGGCATCTTTATTAAGAGAAAGCTGGATGTAGGCGTTCTAGACAGGACTTGGGTTCGAGCTCTCCACTTCAAGGTTTTAAGGGATCCCCCATTAGTCACACCCCCATAACCCCCTTTTCCCAGCGACAATTCTAG